>NC_045756.1:297999-306586 GCF_008692095.1 Etheostoma spectabile
ATATATATAAATTTAATAAATGTAAATCATAGACTGAAATGGTAATATGGTAAATGCATATTTATCATTGTTTTGAAAAATCTCTACGTCGTGCGTACAAACTTGCGCGATGACGTCACCTACGTGGCACGCAGGGGGCGTGACCAACCGCTGCCGTAGCTGCTGCGGCTACAGCCAGAAGAGACACACGCAGACACAGGACGGCGGTTCGTGGACACGCTTCCTCACAATAGTTGTATTTATAATCCAACAAACGGATATTTCCCCACAACACGCACCCGGAGCGGTAAGTAAAGGCTGATTACGGTTAATTTTAATTCAAAATACGTAGAGTAGAGACGTGTTTTTCTCGGCTAAAGAGCTAACGTCAACTGTTAACGGTTACTGCTAGTTGGTGTTTACACGTTAGCTGCGTTACTGCCAGTAAGTTCGGGACGGAAACTTAAACTAGTTTTATTATTATTTAATTTAATAACAAGACTGTGTCTACTTGTCATTTCTGGCACATAACCTAAAAACATCACAAGGCAAACGTCAGTTGAGCTGAGAACAGCTGACTAACGCCATAGCAAAACAGACGAAAAACATCAATAGAACTGAATGGGTTCTACTAATTGTGGTTTAGTTTCATGTAACTAATAGGAAGGAAGTCCCCTGATAGGACATATTATAGTGTGTAAGTGGTTCCTTAAATGTGGCAGACGGGTCCCAGTCTTAAAACGAGTACACTTAGTATTAGCTACGTAAAGGAAAGGTGCATTTTCCTCAAAGTGTGTGTAGAGCTGCGACCTTTGGCTCCAGTCCCGACCATGTGGACAAGCCAGATCCATCTTTGCGTCCATCTCCATCTCAGCTCCCCCAGAGAGGGACCCGAGCCAGGCCAGGAGGAGGGATTTAACGCTGACTGCGACTTCTCTGCCGGGCAGCCAGTGTGCAGGTGTCGGTCGGTGAGCTGTGTGCAGGGGCGTGGATACAGACAGTGCAGGCAGTGTGGTTGCTCTGGGCCCCAGGCAGTGGGAGGGCCATAGGGACTAGTGGGCCCTCCAACAGTGTGTTAGGTGGGGAATGCACCCTTTCAAGTGATTCAGATCACAGTTTCTCAAAGCACAAAAAACATTTGCCATGTATGCTTTCGAAAGCCAAACTCATCTACTCCGTGGTTGTCCCCTGGATGTCCCCCTGGCGAGGTGGCCTTTGTGCCTGCTGGTTTACCGGCTGGTCTGGAGGCTGACTCTGGATGTGCACTTGTGCTGAGTGTGTTTGCATGTTCACCACACATTTTACTGCAGTGTCTCTGCTGGCCATCCGAGTGGTTTTAAGTTTCACTGTGCAGGAGTCAAGGTCAGCTGGACATCGATTTCTAACAGCTAATGATGCTCTTTAAGAGGAGGAATGGGACGTGCTTGGAAACGAGGCCCACACTGTGAAAGGTATAAACAATAGTAGCTTCTGGTTAAGGATTTTCTCCCTTTTTGTGCCAGGGAACCAACAAACTTCCATGATTTAAGAGTTGAATATTTACGTTGCAAATGGCAGTAAGGTTGTGTTAAGTTTTATATAGTTTATTTTAAAGCCCCGAGTCAGAAGTTTGTATCAGCATGTGACAAAATAATAATCTTAGCTCCCAAAGCTTTCCACCTCATTTCACTGCCTCTGTTTAGAGAGTAGAGCTGCCTCAGGTGTCCCCACCTAAGCTTGATTTAAAGTCATATGTTAGGGGATTATACCATACTTGTGGTAGCTATGTGTACAGGCCCCCTCTATCCTTACTCCCAATTCAACTGGCAAGTCATTTATTTTGATGCCACTGAAACCCTGTTTCTGCCCTTAATCCAACAATTCAAAAGTTATTCTGCATCTTAACTTTGGGCTATGTTTGTACTTCCTGTTTCCCTCATTTCCTCCTGTGTGTTTCCGCATAAATCATTTCTTGTCAGTCTCTCTCCATCTCGCTGACCCAAACATCTTTCATTGGCTCACATGCCACAATCCAAGCAAGATTGAGTTCAATAATGACACAGAAAGCAGTGAATCTTCATATTTGAGAACCAGAAAATGTTTGGGATTTAAATTGAAGCAGTGAATCGATAATCAATCTGTTAATGGGCTTGACTGACTAGGTTTCAGTTGGGAGGTCACATCTGTATCGATGAAGTGTGATTTGATTTCAAATCTCCATCTTAGTTTTGTGTGTGTGTGTGTGTGTGTGTGTGTGTGTGTGTGTGTGTGTGTGTGTGTGTGTGTGTGTGTGTGTGTGTGTGTGTGTGTGTGTGTGTGTGTGTGTGTGTGTGTGTGTGTGTGTGTGTGTGGTGACTCATCAAACTCTCCCACTCAGCTCAACAGGACCCAGCAGACACCTGTTGATTCATCCGTGTCTTCCTCTGCATCTGCCTTTCTTGCTCTCGTCATACGACACATGTACAGCGAGCATGTGTTAGCCGTTTGTCTTAATGCCCGTCTGGTTTTAAAAGGCAGCAAAAGAAAGCATGTCGCTGACACATGAGGGATGAGAAGGTGATGAGCTGTGTCATCCTCTTCACTTAAAATTAAAATCAATTGCTCGATAACTCGTTGTCACTCTCGTCATCCAGGTTGCAAAACATCTGCCTTTTTAAAGAAAAACCTCACACATCCAAACAAACTTTTGTGCAGGTATGTAGGACAAATACAAGGACTTGAAGAGAAAATCCCACATACTGGTCTTGCTGCAGCATCACCATTTATTAAAGAA
This sequence comes from Etheostoma spectabile, assembly GCF_008692095.1. NCBI lineage: Eukaryota > Metazoa > Chordata > Actinopteri > Perciformes > Percidae > Etheostoma > Etheostoma spectabile. The sequence goes on from NC_045756.1 coordinate 300,731, forward strand.
AACCAACGTTCTGGTCCCTCTGGACCCTCGTCAAGAGTATCTGGCAAAATGTCATTAAAATGCTCTTTTAATGTAAAAGTGTGAACAATAATAAATGTTTTTCATGTAGATTGAGATGTAAATGTGAGAGAAATTAGAAGATTGCAGCCGAAAATCATTGTTTTGTAGTTCCTCCTTGGGGTTCTCTCATCCTCACTGCATTCAGTTTGCTAATGTTATGCTTACTATCAACATAATGCAGATACAGAACATCTCTAGATGTCTCTAGAAGGTTACATGTATTCAGATAATATACATGTACATCTAAACAGACACTGAGCTGAGTGCTCTGATGCAGTCACATTCATTATTGATGACCATTGGGGAGAACTGGAGAAGCATCGTGTGTGTGAGTGTGTGAGTGTGGTGTGTGTGGGTGTGTGTGTGTGTGTGTGTGTGTGTGTGTGTGTGTGTGTGTGTGTGTGTGTGTGTGTGTGTGTGTGTGTGTGTGTGTGTGTGTGTGTGTGTGTGTGTGTGTGTGTGTGTGTGTGTGTGTGTGTGTGTGTGTGTGTGTGAGCAGTTTATTTGGCACACCTAGATAAACTGATGCAGTCTAATGCAACGGCCCTGCAATCGAAAATCAATTAGTGAAGGTCATGTTTTTGGGAATCCCGAGAAGCGACAATGGTGTTTTTGCTGCAGAGAAACAGTTAGGAAGAGAGGAGGGGGGGGGGGGAAAGAGAGAGAGAGGGGGAGGAGAGAGAGAGAGAGGGGGGGAGGGAGAGAGAGGGAGAGGGAGAGAGAGGGAGAGAGAAGAGAGATGCGATCTCTTTGCCTCGTGACGCCGTCTGCAGCGTGACTTTGTTTACATCCATCGGCAGCAGACGCGTGTGTGCGTGTGCGTGTGTGTGCGTGCGTTGTGTGCGTGTGTGTGCGTGTGTGTGCGTGTGTGTGTGTGTGTGAACTCAGGCTGTTGTCTGTTTTGCCGTCATTTTGACCATCAGCACCCGGATTGGGACTGTTGACGCTGGTTTTAGGTCTTGGGGAATGACATCTGAGCTGCTTTTGGGATAAAAATGCCAAATCATGCTGTATGCTAAAAGGTTATCTTATAACCAATCATAGAAGTTCTTCCTGGGAATTATTACAAACATGTTTCTGTACTAGTTTTACTAACACACTGCTGTAGTACAAGTTTAGTACTTGGTAAAGAGACTTGAACCATGTTTACTCCAAACTGTCAGTGCAGGTGTACTATTTAGTTTTTTACTTTTTAGATTAAAATGTTGTCATTTTGGCTTTGGGCGATACAATAAAGTTACACTAAATGTTGGTTATTGTGCAGACATACAGTAGTAAAATAGTCAGTGATGGAGAGTTCTGGTAATGGGATTACTTCTGTTAGACAGACAATCTTCATGATATAGGTTATATGTATTTCTAATTGAGGATGTATTGTTTCTTCGATTAGGCTAATGGATTAGTAATCAAATGGTTTCAGAACAAATGGTGAAAAACCCCATGTTCTTCTAAAAGCAGCAAATCATCGCAATTTATATTCATGAGCTAGTCAGTATTTGGCATTGTTGTGATTGGTCGTAGTGTTATCCAATGGCATGCAGTGAGATATTCAAGATGGCCGACTTTCATTACTTGATACCAGACCCTTAATCCTTTCGGAAACTAAGTGACTTTCTCGTTCTGGTTCATCAGCTGATGCACACATCCTCAGACCAGATGAGGTCATGGTCACACGGGTCTGTTTGGTTGTGTTTTTGTACAACAACAAACCGAACCAAGTAAAATAAAAGCTTTGATTAGCATGCTAACACACTAAATCAACGTGGCAAACACTGACAGAACAAAAGTAGATTATATTCTATCAACACTGCTCCTCATCTACACATACTCAATAGATTTTCCTCTGTTTGCAGTTTGATTTCCAATCAGTAGGGCAGATGGTGGAGAATCTTGCCATTACCCGACTATCTTTGCAGGAATCTACAGCCCCCTCCTGTTTTACGTCAGCAAGCCTCCATTGATTACTTTCTTCACATTGTGAGAACTGTTGCTTGCAGTTTTTCCTCGGAGCCGGTCAGAGAGAGGACTTCTGCTTTCACCACGTCTCACCACGGCTTCAGGACGTTTTTTGTGTCTTGTGCGTGTTTGATTCAACATTCGGTTTTGTTTCCAGTTATAGTCTTTGGCAGGAATTCCCCCCCAATGCTGTAAATCCACCATTAGTTGACATCATTTGACTATTTTTCTGGCAGTTTCACCTATTTTCCCCAATATTATCCATACACAACGGGCGGCTGCACTCAGCTCAGTTCCTGCTAATCAGAAGGTTGGGGGTTCGATCCCTGGCCCTGCAGTCCCATGTCAAAGTGTCCTTAGGCAAGACACTGAACCCCGAGTTGCCCCCAATGCTGCGCCATCGGTGTGTAAATGTGTGTGAGTGTGTATCTGATGAGCAGGTGGCACCTTGTACGGCAGCCTCGGCCACAGTGTGTGAATGGGGAATGGTTTCTGTGTTATGTAAAAGCTCTTTGAGTAGTTGTTGAGACTAGAGAAGTGCAATATGAAAATATCCATTTACATAAGTCGTATAATTATGCTGCTAGTGTCAAGTAGGTCTGCACAAGATATTGTTTTTATTGTCATAGCAATATCAACTGGCGCAATAAACTCATTGAGAAACGCTGCGATATGATACATTATTAGTATCAGTAGATAACTGCAGAACTGAGTTCACTGTAATATCTGTTCATTTATTGCAAGTACTATCGTTATCATGAGATTCAACAAATCACATATTGCATATTTTCTTCATATGGTGCAGCACTAGTATCAAGGTAACGTCTGATTCAAATTCTTTCTGTTGGAGTCTGACTCGTAGACCGAGATCTTCTCTTTGTTGCCTCCGCCCTGACTGGGCTGTCAGCTGTTTGTGCAACACAGACTAAAAGGAGACGGAGGGGTACTTTTAGCAGCCAGACCGACTTCCTGAAACAACTACAGGAAGTGATGCTTGCTTGAGCAAGAAGCTGTTTCTCTCACACACACACACACACACACACTCACACACGCGCACACGCGCAGAGTGAGGATAGTATTCTCCTTTTTACTGTCTTTATGAAGTATTTTTCATTGAAGAAAGAGCATTTTAATAAGAGGGAACTTTCTTAAAGGAACTTTATTGCGGGTTGTGATTAGCAGCAGCTTCTAAGAACTTTAAGGAAAAAATATGTTGCTGTTACGTGAGCTGGTATTGCTCTTTGCTCAACTGAAACATGGAGATGTCAGAGAGAGACATTGATAATTTGAACTCATTTTCCTGATAAACCACATTAAGATTGAACAGCACACGAGGTAATATATTAATATTGTTCTTAATCAAAATGCTAACAATTTAAACAGGAAAGATTTAAGAGCTGTAACACACACCTAACTTTACACCTTGCATAGGTTAAATGTAACAGACCTGAAAAAGTAGTAAAGATACATTAATATAACAACAATTGAATTTAGTATCGATAGTAATAATGATCAATTGCCCATCTCTACAGTGGATATAGAGGATGTTACATAGTTGGGGATGTGGCGAAAGGGCTTCTCGATTATGGAAGGACAGGCGGGCTACGCTCATTTTCATGTGAAAGGGCTACAGCTGCTCCATCCCTCTAAAGAAATTATTCATGCTTTATTGTAATGCCGATCCCACAGGGTCCACAGACACAGGGAACACCGCCGCTCATGGCTTTCGGGGCAAATCTGTTTTTGACAGAACTGTGCTATCGTTTTATTTTTGTTGGTGTGGTAGAAAGTGAGTGATAATGGTCACTTAATAAAGGTTGTATGTCCCATTTTAGTCAGAATATAAAATGATGTGGCAAACAAACAAATACAAGCCTGTAATGAGTCATAGAAGACCGTATTAACAGTTGGAAGTATAAAGTCTGATCTGGATCGGACTAATCTTGACATTTTTCTGCACAGCTTGCACACATGAGTCGTGCTCTGTAATGAAAAGACTGCATGTGTTTTCAGATTGTGAACTTCTGCCGCCCCGTCTGGAAGATCATCCTCACTGAACCCGGATCAGCTTCCCTCCACCTCCACCTCATCCATCAGTAGCCTGTGAGTAGATTTAAAATCTCCTCAGAATGCTGCAACTAACACATTTTCATTCATTGACTCATTGGTTAGTTAAATATTTAAAAATAGTGAAAAATGCCCATCACAGTTTCCCAGTGCTCATATGTCTTCAAATGTCTTGTTTCTCACTCTGTAGCTAAAACAGGGAGCTCAACACACAGGGGGAAAAGAGGAGCAGCAGCAATGTGCAGTACAACAAAAATGTTTTTGGAAAATCAAACCCCATAAACCTATTCTGATACAACCTCTAAATACAATAATGAGCATAACATGAGGGCTTTAAGTGATTAATTTCCCTTCTATCTGTTGCAAACACAGTCTAAGTGAGAGATTATGAAAAAGGAGAACCAAAGTTAGAAGAAACCTTGTCTGAGTGGAGATGTGACCCGACACATTCTCACACTAAAACGAGGTGTGTGTGTGTGTGTGTGTGTGTGTGTGTGTGTGTGTGTGTGTGTGTTGTGTGTGTGGGGTGTGTGTGTGGGTGTGTGTGTGTGTGTGTTGTGTGGTGTGGTGGTGTGTGTGTGTGTGTGGTGTGTGTGTGTGTGTGTGTGTGTGTGTGTGTGTGTGTGTGTGTGTGTGTAAGGCCTCTTGGCAACGAGGCAGCTGCAAAATGAGGTTTCACCATTTATGGTCAACTGTACTCTCACTCTCACACACTCTGTCACACTTTAACCCGGTCTGTCTTGACACTAGGACCAAAGCTTTAAACACAACCACACACATGCACATGCCATACACACGAGTGGAGAAGATACAGTACTGGATTTAAAAGCTTAAAGCAGGTAGTGACTTCCCAATGTCTCCTTCACAAATCAGAGGGAGTTGTTAAGACCTTTTGTTGCAAATGCTGAGCACAACCTACATGACTTTCATCCAGCTTACATTTAAAACCCTTGCAGGATCTTGACAGTGCTGCACTTCTTAAAGCTTGCCTTTTAACCCTCATGTTGTTTTTGGGTCAAATTGACCTGTTTTCAGTAAATCTTTCATTTTATATGTCACAAAAAAATGGGCCGTCAAAATAAGACAACATTAAAACTATGAGAAACCTTTGGAAAAAACACTAAAAACATAAGAAAAAAGAACTCACAACATTGAAAAAGTGACAAAGTTTGGAAAAAGCGATAATAATATTGAAAAAAAGTGACCATGGTTGATAGGAAGACAACACAGGGGTTAAATATCTGATCATACATGCTGTAGATCTGCCAAAAGGAATCTCTGGACTGAAGAATCGGGTCGTGCTGCCTTTCCAACACGTCCTCCAACATTAACATGTCATTTGTCACGGCTCTCCAAAACAGAGATTAAAAGTTTATTCTTGACCTTTAAAAAAAACAATTTTCCATTTAATAGCTGTTTTTGGAGCTTTCACTAGCATCACACGAGCTACATTATTGAATTGCAGCTGGTCAGAGTGTCATTTTATCTTATGATATTTTTAGGTACTTTATGCACCACTTATCCACGTTGGCTTGGAAGACGAGATTGATTTGATTTGTAACAGTTGGTAGGAGACACCTCCCGTATCAAGGTCAGAAGCTTTGCACAATCCCAAACTCCTCTGAGTGATTTTGCAAAGCCATTACATTAAATATTGGACGGGCATGGACCAAGTCACCTACGCAGCTATAGAAATCAAAACCCGCTAAGAGAAATGAAATCTGGTTTTAAGACTTGACGTGTGCTGCCGACCTAACAAAAAAGCCACCTGTC
>NC_045756.1:306596-312356 GCF_008692095.1 Etheostoma spectabile
AACGAGCCAATGACTTATGCATTGGTGTTCCCTAGATGTTATATATGTAAAATATGAAGAGTTGAGCAAAATGCAACTACTACATTTGATGCTCTTATCCATATTAGGGCAGTCATTCAGGCCCTGTGGTTACAGCAAGATGAAATAGATCGTAGACTGAATCCTTTAAAATTTAGAGAGTGGATTTTGTTGTTGCATTTTGCAATACAACTTGTCAAATGTACTTAAAAATATCTCCATAAATGCGATTGTAAATGGATCATGTGTGCCTGCGTGTCCCAATTCATGTGACTCACAAACCTACACACACACACACACACATTCAGTGACATGCCAGGCTAAATTTGGAGCTCCCTCATATGGCAGCTTTTCCTCCTCAGTGAAGTTTCTGTTCTGCCATAGATTCACGGAGGAGTTTGACTTCCTGTTTGCAGCTTGGGATTCTGTTGGCATCGCTGGACTGTTTTTGGCAGGATACTAAATTCCCCAACACTGCTAAATTACTTAATAGATTTAAAGTGTTTAATCCGTCATCTGTTGCAGCACATAAACAAAGTGGTTTCACTGAATGTGGTCGGATGCATGGTGAAGAAAAGCAGTTGTTTTATTAAGAAACATAGATGGGTTATATATGGGTTTACAGATTTTAGCTTAATTGAGGATAATACATAACAATTCCTCCTTTATTGTATAAAAACAAAGTGGGTAAAATGTGTTTCACACACAAAACTCAGACCAATAGCTTAAAATAAAGTCAGGAAGGGAATGTCCGTGAAATGATATGTAGAAACTCCCATTTGATAAGAAAACTTGGAAGTAAGTGCTCCTCTTAAGCTCCTCTCAAACCACTGTGTTTTCTTGGCTTTGGGAGTGGAAAATGTGGCTCCCGTTGGCTGAGAGAATGGAAACTTCCTTTTAGGTTTGGGAACAAAGACCAGAGGTGCACTGAGTGGTCATTTTCAGGTAGAAACAGTAATAGCAGAAACATGGTGGCAGATACAGCGTCGACAACTAAAATGTGTGTTTGCACATTGCAAAGAAAGCTTACGTATTTGTAATTGAATGCAATGGCATTCAAAATAAAAGTGGGGAAATGCTATTGTTTAAAAAAATGTAATGCAGCATTTCATTGGCATACCAGCTTAAATTTATTTTGATTGACATCACTCATACTCAACATGAATAACTACTACATAACTAACTATAATAAACACGTGTTGGGCCTCTGGACCTTTCCAACTGCTCCCCCTTTTACTCTGAAGGTCAGAGGCTTATATAAAAAGTTGTAATCATTCCCATGACTGGATTGGTAATCGGATCTTTTTTTTAAGTTGTGTACACCATGCACCTGGGGGTTTAAACCTGTGACATTTAGTTAAAGACAGTCTTAGCATCTGTCTCTGCCGGCTGCAGGTTTTGGCAAAAGCACTCGTCTTTTAGCTGGCACTTACCTGCTGATGTATTAACATTAGAGGTGTGTGTGATGTGTGACATTCCTAAATATGTGGTGGGACAGAGCTGGAGCCCCACTGACTCTTTTTGCTCTGCTGATGCTCAGAAACAGACACAACTGGAGCTTGTATTCATGCACAAGTATTAATAATGTATATTGCTGTCCCACGTTTACTGTAAATCACTTCCAGGTGAACATGCTCAACAGAGATGCTTCCTACAGGTTCCAGCCTTTTACCTTAGACCGAGCTGGATATATATACAAGAACACACTGTTTCCTTTATCTGGCCAAATGTAGACAGAGTGACTTCACCGATGGCTATTTAACTGTAACTTGTCTTTTTAATGTAACATATTTGGGCTTTAGAGCTGGAAGGGGTCAGAATCGCACAAGGCACGTTCAAGGTGAGGTTAAACTGATGAAGTACTGTAAACGTCCCCTCCATCCTTTTAACTTTAGCTGACCCTCTTACCTATTTCTTTTCCTCATTCTCTCACACTCTAATCCCTTTAAAAGCCCTGCCGTCCTCAGTGACTCTTTTCTGTTTCCTTGCTATTGTCGTCTCATCAGCCCAGCACTCAGACAGCTCATCTTAAAGGCCCTGAAGGCTGATGACTGTGTGTTTGTGTTTCCTCCAACCCCCGTTGTCAAAGCTCATGTTTCATGAATATTATATAATTCTTTAAGAACTGCACAAACAAGTTCCTCCAGAGATAACAGCAGCTCTTGAAACTCTAGCTATGTAGCTGTCTTGCTCATTGTCTTGCAGTCTTTCCGATTATATTACCGAAATAGTTTCAGTTGTTTCCATACCGCTACTGTTTGTCTTTTCTGTTACTTGCAGCGACTCAAGGCTGAATCTTCCCAAATTGTTTGATGCAGTTTTGATAGGAATGCAACGTTTGGGTGTAGCAGAAAGTTGAGTTTTTGCTTCAGTTTAAGCTTTAGTTAAAGGGACTGCGTTGGTGTAAGACCTGAAATAGGGTCCAGTAAGTCCAGTTGGAGGAACAGATTCACGTGTTTTAGGGGATTAGCATACAGCTAAACCCTGCACAATGGTTTGTAACACAAACTCTTCCAACTCTGGAAAGTTATCATGGCAGCAACTATTTTATCACAAGGGTTGTGAGATTATTCGGTTTAAAGCTGACTTACATTCATACTCTGCATCAAGGACTCAAGTCTGGCCACGTTTTAAAATGTTCTCTCTTCTTCTGGGAAAGTTCTCGGGGTAGAAACACTTTTATTAAGTCTGTGATGTCCTTGTCTTCCTCTGTCCAACAACACTACTTAACCGCATCTAGAAAATGTAAAATCATAATCAAGAAAATGTAAATCGGGTGGAGTCTCCTCCATCCAGAGAGGGCTTCAGGTAGTGCTCCAGATGTTTGCAGCGACAGATGTAGGGCACATGTATCTGAGCTGACCGAAGTGGGCCATATCAGGCACTGCCAGGAGAGGAAGTAGGCCACCAATTATTAACCCAGAACCGCAACTAAAATGGGAAACCTCTGTGGGCCTTTTTGTAAAAGATGCATCATTGAAAGTGAAGTTTTTAACAGAGTTCAATCGCAGAAAAACAACTTCAGTGGGCATGATCAGAGGAATACTGACAGTAAGTTGCTGTTCAACACAAACGACAAGAAAACCCTTTTATTTATTTGCAAACAACACTGAAATAATGCCACAGCTCTGACATGAGGTCGTGTACACAACTTTCACCTAAGCCTGGATCATTGAAACACATTTTAACACGATAAATAGAGCACACATCTTCCAAAAGAGGCTGCTGGGCACATGTGTGTCTAACTAGACCACAGCCAGCTACTGTCCCTCGCGTTTGCTGCTTTGCTGCATGTAGGCTAATTGGTCTTTACCAAAATGGGACAGAGGGAACGAAACCAGGAGAGAAAGCATGAGTGGGACAGTTGTTCGTCCACATGCTAAAGCCTCCTGGGAAACAGGTCCCAAAAGATAAGGGGGGTAGAAGAAGGTGAAAATCAGGAGGAAATGGAGGAAAAAACGATAGGTTTGGGAAGCACCACAGCGTTTTTAGGTGGAACCTCCCAAAGCTAGGAAGGGAGGAGGATGTAGAAAAATATAAAGACACAAGGGCAAAGGGAATGAGGAGGAATTCAACATACAAAAAGGCGGAGGACTTTAAAGAAAAACCTGCAGTCTCTTAGCAACATGAGCATAAATAGGCACATAGTGTACAATGCAAACAAAAATTTCCATTTCCACAGACACTTATGTACATTTATGTAAATGCAATTATATCCCGGTATATATGTGTATATACTGGTACATGCTGTAAATACATTTAATAAATAAATTTAAATTATTATAGAAAGGATTATGCTGCCTGTTTTTAAGGTCTGCCAGTGCAGATCATTTATGACCTCTTGTTTAATGTGTATTCAGAAGCATTTGGATATTTGAAATGTGTTTATTAATTCCTACACACAGTTGGAATGAATGAAGATAAAATTAGACATTAATTAGGGAGCAACAGTTGGTCAGATGTTGTGTTTGTGTGAGGGTTTGACATATTTTACCCAGAAGATTGAGATATTAAATGTGTTACAGTTCTGAAGGTGGAACAAGACTTCCTCTTTAAACTGACCAGAAGTTGTACTCCCCTTTTTCTCTCGCTGTCTTTTCGCTTTTTGTCAAGATGATGCAGTAAAATGATATTTAATTCATCCCTATTGGGGGAATCTGCGTGTTCCAGCAACAAAAGAAATAGAGGTTTCACTATAAGATCAGATTTAAAATCTATGTGTGTATGTGTTTATGTGGGAAATGAGATGAAGGATTGGATTCCTTGACTTTGTATGTGACTGTTGATTCTGTGTCCTGACAGCTTTGGCTCTAGTCTTACTTTCTGTACCTCGTTCCTTATTTCTGTTCTCCTTGTGCTTTCCCCTGCTCATGGCACATTATCTTCACCGACCACATGAATTCAATGGAATGTCTACATGTGGTCAACGCCACGCTGGCTTATGTTTTGTGTGTTTTTTGGCCTTTTTAGGCTGTGGGACTTCCTCTTTTTCCATAGCACTAAATGAACGTTGTCCGTTTTGTGTGAATGTCCATTAATTAGCCTTTTCACTTCTTTGACTACTATAACCAACATGGCAAACTTGTGTATTTTTCCCTTTTTGGATAAGTTTTTTTAAATGCCTCTCAGGCTTTTTTGTGTACTTGTGCAAATCATTTTTTTTCACAAATATCAAATCAGACTAAGCAGAAACATGTGAACTACTGCCAGTATGATACTGGAGGATATATGTTTATGTCTGAGTAAAGATATTTTACAGGTGAACATTAAAATTGATACAATAAATAATTATAATGTATTTTATACAGACCGTAAACCTATAAGAAAAGTTTGTACCATAACCATTTAAATATATTAAACTTAAATCAAGAAAGATTATAATCGTCATAATACAACATTAATGCCGATCCATATCTGGATTATCTGATTTGATAATAATAATTCCCTGCAGATGTATTGATCGGACTATTGTTCATTCCAACCCAATTTCTCCGGACTCCTCTTTTCTTCTTCTGTGTTCCCAGGACTGTTTGTCCGATTTATGTTTTCACAGAAAGTCCTGAAAACGTTTGACACCTCGTCACCAAAACCTCGTATCTCCTCTTGTTTTCATTGTTTTTCTTCCCTCACAAAATACTGAGAGGATTAAGCAAACTTTGGTCTAATGAAACCATCTAAAAACCAGTTTGGTTAATTAAAAGTGCATCATCCTGACTCCTCAGAACATGTCATCCCTGATCTAACCCCCCTCCCTTGTCTCCCGTCTCTTTCCATTCAGAGAGGACAAACTGCTTTCTGGAGCAGGAAGAGGGGCACCTCCCATGGGAGTGTGTGACTGTGTGTGTGAAGGTGTGTGTTCAGGCCTCCAGCCGTCGCCCGCTGATCCCGGACAGGCATGGCGGGGGTCCGAGAGCGTGTCTCCCGGTCACAGAGGCCGTGGTCGGTGTACCGGGCCAACACATTCGAGCTGTCCAATGAGATGATCGGCTTGGCTCTCGCAGGTGAGCGACACTTGATCCTCTGCACAGGTTTACTTAAAAAAGGGAAACAGAACCTAGTTTCCCAGAAACTTCTAGTCATCTGAAAGTTACCCCTTCAATAAGGAAGTTGCCACTTCATTGATAATCTTTTGTTTGTTTGTCTAGTGCCTAATGTCTTTTATATGTTTTGTCTTAGTTTAGGATGATTTCTAACTCGTGTTTTTGAATGTGTAAAAACAAAAGTAAGATATATATATATATA
>NC_045756.1:312366-315111 GCF_008692095.1 Etheostoma spectabile
TATATATATATATAAATAAAGATATAAAAGACGTACCCTGGAAATCCAGAGTTACCCAGACATCGAGTAATGCTGCTCATTAACTATGCCCTCGTAGCCGTCACCCCGTGTGTAGTTGTGATTGGTCGTAGTGTTATCCAATCGCGTGCGGTTAGATTTTCAAATGCACGCTTGGTGCCGCCCCTCGAGACACGGGCGACTTCCCTTACTCGATGCCAGACCCTTAATCTTTCAGATTTGGGTCTGGATTTCCAGGCTATAAAAGACGCACAATTTCAAATGAATTCAATAATTTAACACATACTAACGATGGCCAGTATAAACACCGCTTGCTGTTAATGTCAGCCACTTGCAGCTCCACTTTGACTAAAATTACACACTGACACACACACTCTGCTGAGTATTCTAGTTGCGTGGGAGCCAGTAGCCTCTTTAACCACAGTTCCCCTGAAGCAGATCATGAAGAGGCCTGAGGGCTACTCATCATCTTTCAACACATCGCAGTCAGGAGCTGGTTTAAGAGTCTGTAATGATGTAATCATCAGTTTCTTTAATGCAGAAAATTTAATTCAAGTCTAATTTTAAAGCCACTTTAAGTACCAACAATTCTGATGAAACTCATTTTGAAATGGAAGTCTGTGTTGGATTTTAATTTTTGTTAATGGCAGTTAGACCCAAAACAGCGACTGGTATCAGAGACTCAGTGTGGAGGGTATTTTGTTATTTTGTTTTCTTGATAACTAATGTTTTTGTGACTTGTTGTTGGTTTCCAGGAAACAGTCAGGACCCAGATCAGCCTGTGCTTGAGTTCAGCGTGGGTGAGTAACTCCTGCATTCAAAACAATTTAGGCTTTTACCTGATGAGAGCAGCTTGGAATCATCAAGTAGTCAGTCGGCCATTCACAAATATAACAGTTCATCGTTTGTATGTGTTTTGTTGTCTAATTCATAATAATTTCCTGTTTAACATTGAAAACAATACACATATCTCCACATATGGGTTGTTTTCATACCTCTGGGCTCATGTAGTGTTTCTCATCCAGCCTGCACAGACCTGCTGACCCCTGCTCTGGATCGGAAACCCAACAGCTTTGTAGCAGTGAGCTGCACGACCCCCCCGCAGGCCTTCTGGACCAAACACGCCCAGACCGAGGTCATAGAGGTCAGACTCCTCCGCCCCCGAAATGGGGAATATGTCCCAGTGAAATTTGTGTGATTTTTGAGAGAAATTTGATACAACTGCCTCCACCTCCCTCATCTACGTGGTTCGACCCGGAGGTTGAGGATGGGAGAGAAATTAATGAATCGGTTTAACAATTTTTTTTGATTTTCCATAAACAATGTAGCATTTTCTACAGCATGTAATGGACCAAATATGTACAAACAATACATGACTGTGTTATGCAGAAATTAACCAACATGAAAGGTACCCCACACCTCAACCCCCCCCACCCATCCATCCCAGTGTGTCCCTTTGAGTCCAGATCTTCACAAGAATAATTGTCCATTGGAGTAGTTGTCCAACGAGGGATTGGAGAAGGAACATATACAATTCAGCACCAAGTTTCCAAATAAGTGGATATGAATCGGGACACTTTTGGAAAGGGTTTGGCAAACTGATGTCACAACGCAAAGCTCCGACTGCCTGACATCGCTCTCCTAGCGTCGGAGATCCAAAACCATAAAAGAGGTCAAATGCATTTTTGAGTTAGCTTCTCGCTTCAAATCACAAAAAAACAATGATTACAGGGAGAGCAGAGACAACACTGGGACAAAGGATCATGCCTTGTCTATTGTACTGGGTTTTTAGATTTTATTATTAAGCATTATGTTAACTTTCCATAATAAATATCCCAATCATGCGATGACAAAAGGTTCACGATAACAAAAACTGAAATAATATCATTTTGAATACGTTTATCGTGCTTTTAACATGTAATTCTAGAAAGGGCTGCAACTCAGGATTAATTTCATTATTGATTTATCAGCCAATGATTTTCACTATTAACTGAGTAATTCTTAGTTCTATAAAATCTCAGAAGAGAAGTGAAACATGCGTTTACAATTCCCTAAAACTTAATGTATTGTTCCCCAATGCTTGTTTAGTCCGACCAACAGAACGAAACCAAAATAACTGCAGTCAACTGTCACATTAGACCAAGAAATGCAAAATCCCTGAAAGTGGAACGAGGCGACGTTTGGCTCAAAAACATCTTTCAAAAAGCAAAAAGAAAGATATTTTAAAACATTGAATGTAAAAGTTCTTTTGACTTGTTAATGACATTTAAATGAAACTGTCCTGACGTAATGCCAATGTCCCGATGTCCCCGGCTGTGTCCACAGGGCACCAGTAACCCCATCTTCCTCAGCAGCATCGCCTTCTTCCAGGAGTCCAACATCAACCAGCAGACGCAGGTCAAGCTGGCCGTCTACGACGTCAAGGACCGCTCCCAGGGGACGGTAGGACGCTGAGACACTGGGGGCACCTCCTCATTTCCCTTTTACCACATACCAGTTTCTTACGCTGGAGGACGGACATTGCCTGTTTTCTGGAGGTCTCACCAGTTAAGAAGAGATAAGGAAATCACATCAATAATATTGTCTTTCTGTCTCTTTAGATGTATATGTTGGGCTCAGCACTTTTTCCTGTTAAGGAGTTGTTGCAAGAGCGGAGCCACAGATTGCGACTCGAACTGAGGTAATACACACACACACACACACACACACACACACACACACACACAC
>NC_045756.1:315121-316861 GCF_008692095.1 Etheostoma spectabile
CACACACACACACACACACACACACACACACACACACACACACACTCTCGTCTAGCTTCTTCCTGCTGCATTTACATGTTTTATGTGTGTGATGTGATTTATGTCTTTTAGCTGTTAGGCGATGTTGATTCTGTTCCTCTGTCATTTATGAAGTTTTTTTACTTGACACTTGTGCATCCTAATAACAAGTAAAAGATGGTTTAAGTCCATTGAACTGTCGACAACAGGTGCTACAGAGCTAAATAATGTTACATACATTTACAGGAATACAGGAAATATATTTAAATATACATGAAAGGGTAAATATGTCTGCTTTCCTTCCTTTTCTTTAAATATGTTTCCTGTAAAGGGAAACAGCCTGGGTTGAAAGTCCTATGATTTCTGGCAAATTTTAAGTATTCAACAAATGTAAGGTTTTGGTTCTTTCGTCTTTTCGCTGTGTATTTTGGCATTTTATAGACTAAACAATGCTAATGCTAAACACATGCATTTATAAAACACAAATTGTTAGTTTTGGCCCTTATGTAAGTGTTTCTGAACGGACAGATCAGCAGAGAGCGAGCGGGTGGGGAACATCAGCATCGCTGCGTGGCAGATGGAGGAGAGAGCCGATCAGAGGGTGTCGGTCAGCCGCCTGCCAGACAGCGTCAACGGCCGGGTAAGAAGCACGGCCTTCTGGGAGTTTTAGGTTTGAAACGTCATTTCTGTGTTCAGTCAAACTCCCTGCATGCAGAGGATCTGGTGTGTCCATACTTACCATATTGTTAATAAAAGAATCAAGTACTGTAGGTTGTTCTTAGGGCTGCACAGTGTGTCATTTTATCATCACATTGCGTCACCTTGCAAAAGGCTGCGACATCGCGAAAGACACTTTTTGTTTTAGTGGTGCCTTTTATATTCAATTGGACTTTTGTTTTAAGTTAACGAACAGTTTGTTGTAGAAAGCATTTTAGCAGAATATTGAAAGCAGCAGAACTGAGCGCTCTTTAATATTTGATTATTTATTGCAAGTAATATTGTTATCATGATATTCCACATCATTGCTTTTTGCATATTTCCCTCATGTCGTGCAGCCCTAGTTGTTATAGTGTCTGTTCAAAGGTAAAGTGTTGTATGATTAGTGGTTAGGGCTTCATTTCAGATGATGTATATCTGATTTTGAGCAGAAATGTTTAATTCACCTCTAGCCTAGCACTTGGATACTTATTTATAACAGATTTGGATTCATTAATGACCTCTGGCTGTATATGCATTGCTTTAATGGGACAGTGTAAACAGATGAAATGTTATGTGTGGTCAGAGTGAGTCATAATCTCTTCACTGTACAGTAAATTGTGTCTCTGAGGCTTCCTGTTCGTCTGTGTACTGCTTAATAATTCAATCAAACGCCACAGAACCGACTTTGTGTCGTAACAATCATGTCACACAGCCTCACACTGCAGTACAGTGACTTCTCTTAGTGGATTTGGTTTGTGTAGGAGCACTGTCAGTGTGGTTGGAGTGGTGTAGGTGACGTAGGCCTGAAAGAGAAGCGTCCTACTAGATGGAGGTAGTGGTTGATGTAACACCAGGACGTGTGTTGTCCTGCAGACGATGCTGCCTGTCGACCAGAGCCTCACCGAGTCGATGGGAGTCCGAATCAAGTACGCCTCGCTGTGCAAAGACACGCTGCTGCGCTCAGGTACTTTTTCAGAAACATCCCACCTTCCAGCACAGGGTTCCCCCCCCCCCCCAGTGTGT
>NC_045756.1:316883-338970 GCF_008692095.1 Etheostoma spectabile
ACAGTTAAAGGGGGGGGGGGGGGTAGAAACTTAGGCCTAGTCATATTGTCAAATCTCCAGTTAGACTTAGTGTACAGCCCTATGGAGTTTGTCTAAATAGCGTTTCTAAATTCCTAATTTGGCCATTCTGTCCATTATTGTCGTAAAAAAGTCAGTTGCCACCGGACCTAACAACTCTTCTGGGGGAAACCCGGGCACATGTGTGTTTTTTGTGACTATTTAAATATGGACTTAGTTATTGGCACCTACAAATTATAGTGGATAGAATTGGAAATAATTTGGTGAAATGAGTTAGGTGAGGTGCCTGTTAAACCTTTGGACTTTTGGAACAACCTTGTTCTGCAAAACAAAGACTTGTTTCCACAACAATCAAGTGCTATTTCTTCTGGAAATTCAGCTTGGAAAATAATATATTCAAAAATGGAGCTTGCCTTTTTATTGTTTCCCCTGCTGGTTTATTCCATATTATTTAAAATAAGGTTTATGTCTAAAGACTTTCATAGGGTAATATGAATAAGCATCGCAGTTCCATTTATATACGTACAGAAATTTTTTTCAAATAGTAGGAAAACACTAAGGAAATAAGATAATTCCTCATAAAAATTATCTGGAAAAACACACACAAGATGTTTGATTCAATAAGATCGACATAATTATCCAAAAATTGTCCAACATTTAAAGAATTAGGATAAGACTACTCAAATCGTCATCATTAATAAACATGATGGCGTTCATATTTAGGATTCCGGTAACAGCACCACACTTTGTCCAGGAACCGAGGGACTAAAAATAGATTTGGATAATATTACAGGTATGCCAAAGTATGATTTTAAAAAAAGATAAAAAATGTTTTTTTCTTTTCTTCCCGTCCTCTTCCGCCTGCATGGCTCCACGTTTACCGCCACACCAGACCATGAATCTCATTACCCAGCAGAAATCTATTGATTGTCACCAGTGAGTGGGGCCGATCGGTTTCCTTAGGGATAGAGTACTGATCCCAAAAATAACAGAATATAAAAGGTTTGAGAGGGTATAATAACATTTTTATGGTGTCTAGTTGTATTTTAGTGTCCTCACCTACTTTACACCTTTCCTGTTTGATTCTGTTGGGTTTTCATCTTGATTTATTGTTGTTGGTTTCTCTTCCTTTTCTTTTTATGTAATAATTATATCACTATTTATAGTCTGGTTAAATAGCTATAACTACCTAAACTGGTTACCTAAGGTATCAGTTCAGTTCACTAGTTATGTTTACTGCATGTCAAACTCCTAAAAGCCAAATAAAACGGCTCAAACTGAAAATGTAATTTTAAACTAAAGTTAATAGAAACCTAAATCGGCAGAACTAGAAAAAGATCAGACAAACTGATCTAATTCAGCCTAATTAAATGTCCTGTATCTTCAGTGTTCGGAGGCACCATGTCTAGAATGTACCGCTTCCCCACGACTGATGGGAACCACCTACGGGTGCTGGAGCAGATGGCTGAGAGCGTCCTCTCGCTAAACGTCCCCAGACAGTTTGTCAAGCTGCTGCTGGAGGAGGACACCGCCAGGTACCAACCAACACACATGTACATGTCTGACATTTACGTTGTCACGTTGTTACACAAGATGAAGAAAGCAGCAGAAATCCTCAAAATTGAGAAGCTGAAACCAGAGAATATTAGCCATTTTTGCTCAAATAGTGAAAACCGTAATATCAAATGCATGTTCAGACAAGGGTACCAATGTTGCTGTAACACCATGTGAGTTTTATACACATTTACTCTCCTCTGTAGCGCTAACTGCCGTCTCTCCTAACATCTCTCCAGGGTGTGTGAGCTGGAGGAGCTGGGCGAGTTGTCCCCCTGCTGGGAGAACCTGCGGAGACAGATTGTCTCTCAGTACCAGACCATAATACTCGCATACCAGGAAACACTGTCCGACCTCAATCACTACAGAGGTGAGAGGTTTCTCAGAGGCCTCTTGTTGTCCCGTAAAACAGTAAATCATATATCATCATATAGGTCTGGGCCATAATTCAATATGATGATGTATCGTCTTTCAGTGGAATCACATCATGATGAAATCATATCGTGATATACAATTACGCTGTCTAAATTCATAATAACAAGCACATACTCACTCAATTTTCTCAGTAAAAAATGTCATTTAAAGAATTGCAGACTTGTTTTGACATCACACTATTTTTGTGCATGGATGTAGACTTAGACTTAGAGACTTAGACTTCTCTTTTTTGTTTATTGTTATTATTGTAAATATAGTAAATAAAAATACTACCACTCTATTCATTTGAAATGTCATTGTAAAGGTGAATTTTGTTAAAGGAGCACCAATTGTCAACCCCACAATATCGTCGCAATGTCGACATTGATGTGGTCAAGAATATTGTGTTATCTGGTTTTCTTCCCTCCATATCTCTCTATATCGCCCACCCTACCATTATGTAAGTTTTTTAACAAGTTCCCAGTTCTGTTTTTCACATTCAATCCTCTCCCCCCCCCCCCCCCCCTGTCCTCGGCAGGTCCATCGTTTAAAGCCAGTAACCTGAAGCTAGAGGAAACTCGAGTTCATGCCGACCAACCTGCACGTCCAGAGGATGAGGGTGCAGGATGAGCTGGGCTTCGGTGAGACTGGACCCCATACAACATGGACAACCAGATACTACTACACACACACCCACACACACACACCCCACACACCACACCCCCACACACACACACACACACACACACACACACACACAACTCATCTTTTCTCTTCCTCTCCAGAACACACGTATGATGTGATAACCATCGGAGCTCCGGCCGCTCACTGCCAAGGTTTTAAAAACAGCGGTTTGAGGAAACTCATCCAGAAATTTGAGGAGGCAAAGAAACAGTAAGTTCAGAGGGGATAAACTGGGAAAACTGACCATTAAAAAGAAGAAAAGATGGCATTTGCATGTTTCCCCTCCCCCAAATCACACTGATATACCTGCTCTTTTTGTTGCTTTCTTCATTTTTTTACTTATTTTGTTACAAATTGGAGAAACCATTGATTCATATGAACTTTTTTGTGTGAAAGATGTATCTTATTTATTGTACTTTATTTCTTCATATATTTGGCTAAAAAATGCATTGTTTCTTCAACTATTGCATTAATTCTCCCGATCAGTTCTATGGCTTCCTCCTTAATTTTGTTTTTGTTACTTTTTATTGATCAGCGTATATGAGGAGGAATGGTGAGTTGCTGCACTGCTTTTCTTGTTTTTTTTATTTCTTTGTGAACTGTTTGCCTCCCACTGCCTTGTACCACCACAAAAAAAAATACTTTCACTCTACTTTGAGTTGCACAAAAGCGTTTAATGATTCCCGAGCATTGTGGAGGAACTGGTGAGTAGGTTAAGGGTTAATGAATGTGATCTGCAAACACATGAAACATTGTTAGACATCACATTGCTTATGTTAACAGCCACAAATAATGACCCATGATGCATTTGGTTTCAACAGTGTTTGTAACTGAAATGTCCTGTATGTTGAACACACAAGCACACGTATGTGTTAAACTCAGATATTTTACAACACGGTACACAAGTTTGTTGAAATACCGCTCATTTTGTAAATTAAGTCATGGATGTCTAGTAAAAACACATATTTATAAAAGACTTGGAAAACATTTGAATCAGACATTAAAGCACCGATTAGAACGTCTAAAATTCTCATAAAGATCCATGTGAGTTTCTAAAGTGAACGGTATCTGCCCCGGTCCTATGTATTGAAGTCACTTGATGTTGTCTCGTGTTTACCTGTAGCATTTTTATAGTTACTGATTAGGACTGTTAAGAACAGGCATGTGCATGTAAATGCTATGTTATCAACTAAAATGGTATTTGTAAGACTTAAAAAAAAAGGCCATTTTTCCTTAGATGTAGACTCTAAGACTCAACAATCAACTCTAAACTTTACATTTTGAGGGTGTAGTGTGTCATCAGCATACACTCATAAAGTCGCGCTGCTAAAAGCATCAGTCTTTGCTTTGTGTAGCAGCGCCGTGTCCAGCTCGCAGTCCATCGTCTACATACCCCAGGACATCGTCCGTGCCAAAGAGATCATCGCCCACATCAACACGCTGAAGACTCAGGTCAGCTACTACGCAGAGAGGATTTCACGCGCTGCCAAGGATCGATCCGCCAGCGGACTGGAGAGGACACTCGCTATTCTGGCTGATAAGGTATGTTAATGTAACGCCATGTATCACCATAAGCACTTTAGTGTGTAACCTTTTAATATCAATGAACGTCCGTTACATTTAAGCTGTTAACAAATGAGTTGCTACATAGCTAATTAAGGCTAGCAGCGCCACGCAACCCCCTCTGTGCTTCTCAGTATTGTTTAGAAACTGATGTCATCCGGCAACTTCCGCATGCAGAAACTCAAGAGAAGATATTTCTCTCGTCTGAAGAGTCCATGTTTTTTAATCCTTTGTGTCCTCCTTGGCTACTAGCCACTGCGTAGAGGGGGGGGTCGGTAATGGAAGGCTTGTATCATGTGGAAAAGCCGTCAGTTTTGTTGTCATTACTTAGAATTCCTCATGGGGGACAAGGAAACTACGCACTATAGCTTTAAGCTTTTATGTTGTTTTGCACTGACGAAATGTAACTGATACCTTGTCCTCTCTTGTCCTTGTCCCTCTCAGACTCGTCAGTTGGTGACGGTATGCGACTGTAAGCTGCTGGCTACAGCTATTCAGGCCCTAAACGCAGCACGGCCCGAGTACATCGCCTCCAAAGTGTCTCCCTCCGCTGACTCGGAACAAGTAGTCCTGCGTAACGACCAGGACACGCTGCTCGCCAAGTGGAGTGGCAGCAACAGCCGATCCTCTCTGCACGTTGACTGGCATGAAGAGGAGTGGGTGGGTTCATTAGCTAGTTAGGAATCACCAAAACTAACCAAAAGACTTTTATATTGATTACAGATTGTGTCATATCTGATGTCATTTACTAAAGTTGTGCCACATGTGGACGTGAAGGGCTTAGTTTTTATATTAAGACTCTCAGCTGCACTGCAATACTGAAAATGTGGGAAGAGGATTTAAATCATTCTCCCCACTAAAAGGTTTATTATGATTAAATTGATCTCAGTATTTATTATATTGGGAATAAATTGTCTATTAGCAGGATATAGTATGATTTAACTGCTTGGTACACTTTTAGTCATCACGTCATTTGTCCATGCAGAATATGATGCACACATTTCTTTTTGTTTTCATCAAATATTCATGCATCGGGCTAAAAAACTGAAAAAACAACTGATGTTGTTCTTAATTAATATGCTAAACTACTCATCTACATTTGCTTGTTTTTCCTGTTTTTTATATGCTAATTAAACACTGTAAACATGGCTGTACATGTTACAGAATTAGTCCAACCATCAGTGTTTTGCTTCTGTCTCCCCAGGCAGCCAAACACAGTGGTTATGTAATGGAGTCAGAGCTCCACATTTGCTCGCATTACATAAAATCTTTGTTATGGAAAACTGTGGTGTGCTCCCTGATTTGCATACGGATGTGATTCATCACGTCTTCTTTCCCCTCTAGCCCGATGATTTTACCGACTGTAATTTCTGTGTCAGCCCTTTAGTGTTTCTTACGTAGCTCTGCTTGTGTGCCTTGTGTCCATCCCTTGTCAGGAGAAGGTTTGGGGGAATGTGGATAAATCTCTGGAGTGCATCATCCAGCGTGTTGACAAGCTGCTTCAGAAGGAGAGGAGGCCCAGCGTCAGCAGTCAGGACAGTGCACTGACTGACCTGCAGGGCGGCGCCAGTAAGAAAGGTAACACACACATAAAATAGACTGTACTTACCTATTTCTTTCTATTCTTTCTGGTTTCTTATCTATTTTTAAGGGTATAAATGTGACAAAAAATAGGTGGATCCCCTGAAACTAAGTTTACATGTAGTCACTAAATTAGGTATTTTTTGCAGTTTTTGCTTGCTTTTATTTCTTTCAATGATTTTGTTGACCCCCCCCAACAATAAAAATAAATAAAGTAAGTGACTAAGAAGGGGGACAAATGAACTACATTACAATACATGCAACTTAAAAAATCCGTAACTAATAAAAAATAAAAAATTGCAATAAATTGACAAATATAGTTGATTGACACAAGTATAAATTAACACCACTGTGTTTGGCTGTGAAAAGACGAGGAAAAGGAAGGGAAAAGACGAGCTTTCTGGATCAACCCAGGAAGTATCCCATCATTACCTTCATCATCATCATCATCATCACCTCCACGGTCATCATCACCTCCACCATCCTCTTCCTCTCTGCCGGCCCTCTGCTCCGCACAAGAGTTCTGTAGGTTGATTTCCTTCCTTATGTCTGTTTTGCTTTTTCTGTCAAGCCTTCTGTTTTTAGGTCCCGTTTCTTTAGTTTAGGGTTCTCGAGTTACGGCTTCTGACAATGTTCTTTACTTAAAAGAAAGCGGGTACTTCTTAAATTACTTATCCTATTGTGAGGAAAAACTGTCAAGTGTGGGATGTTTTGTTTTTATGTGCAATCTTTGTCGTCTTTTTGCTCTGTCCACAATGTCGCAGCATTTCTGTAGTTAAAAGCAGAAAATTAGAAACATCTGTTCGCCGGTGTAAGTGCTGCTTCATGTCTGAGCGTAACCAGGGATCGTATTTGACATTTTGTGCTTACTCCACATGTTGTTGTACTGGATCAGGTTCACAAGTCTATCCAAACTTTTACTCCAAAATACGCATACACTGTTGAGAAAACTGCCCAACAGACTAGAGCCACAAACGTTTTTATTTCAATCAGTAGATCTAAACATGCTTTATAGCAAAAGCTAAACTGTTGTTGGATAGATCGTTGACCCTGTTGTGTAGTGTTTTCTATGTGTGTGTCTCTGCTGCCCTGTGTGGCTTACAGCGCCCGCTAATCATGCATGTTGCACCTCCACCCCTCTTCCAGATGGAAGCCCTAGTGCTGAGGAGGCGTACCCAGGTAAGAGCTTCTATCCCACCCGTGCTTCTTTGCGTCTTTCCCTAACTCTTCCCCACTATGGTTCAACAATAAATATATGATTGTCATGTTAGATTATGATAAGCCAGAGTATAAGCCAGTTAGTCTATTTCAACCTGCCCATTGAATTGATATTTGTACATACAGGTATTTCACTGCTAATGCTTAAGATTTTTTAATATACCACCACTTGATTTTATGTAAAATTCTTTTTTAAAAAGCAACTTAACACTGTGTTTTAGCTTCAACACTGTCCATTCACATGTTCAGATAACTAATTTAAGCACACAACACCTTTTGAGATGTACATATACAACAGTTCGATGAATTCTGGATGACCCTTATGTCTTAGTAGGGAGGAAATTTCCCAAACGGGAGTATATGTGACATCATACGTAGGGTGTGTACAAAGCAACACCATTTTGGGGGTCAAGAGGAAAAAACTACACAATGTTCTGTGGGGAAACGCAAAGAAAGTTGCGGTGAACACTACAGATTCCAACCTGGGACTATAAAGTATAATAAAGGGTTTGACATCACAAAGGCAATACCTGGTTCTGCTGTGATTAAGAGAGACTAAGAGGTTTCTTCTTCTTTTTTTTTTAAAGAACAACTTTGTTAGAAGTTGTATTTTGTTATATTTGGGGAAAATGTCCCGTTGGGAAATGTAGGTCATCTTCAGGATTAAATCCAGATTTTTTTATTTTCTTGAAGTTTCTTGTAAAGAAATACACACAACTTTTAAATGCACCTGCGCTTTACACAGTGGAGTATGGTCTCTATCAGCGCTCCTGCTTTTTCTGCTGCTTCTCTGTTCTGTTTTCTGTTTCTGTCTGGACTGAACTCTTAAAAGATGAACTAGCATTATTCACACTAAACATCACTTTAACTGGGCTAACACTAACATTAGATTGCACCGTGGGGATGAGTGTATTGGTGTTTAATCCAACCTCTGTAATGTATTTATCCACACTTTGCATGCATGTGTGTTTCCCAGGCGAGTGGAGCGAGGCGTTGTACCCTCTCCTCACAACGCTCACCGAGTGCGTTGCCATGATGAGCGACAAGGCCAAAAAGTCCATGGTCTTCCTGCTGATGCAGGACAGCGCCCCGACCATCGCCATGGACCTGTCGCTGCAGTACCGCCGCGACGTGGTCTTCTGCCAGACGGTACGCAGAACCACACACACACGGGAACACGATATTTAGACACATTTACATGCTCATCGTAGAATAAAGAGTTCATAAATCTGTACTGGACGATGCAAAGGCCCGGGGCTTGGTGGATGTACAGTGGTCATGTGACTTTTGAACACTTGTGTAAAAAGAGAGACAGAAAGGAGAGAAACAATATAAGAAAGTGAGACAGAAAGAGAGGATTTCTTCCCCCTGTTGACCAAACACTCTCCCGACGTTACAGCCCAGAGGTAGCGTCGATGTTGTGGATTTTACTTTACAACCTATTTTAACAGCCTCTTATTTCTGGAGTTGGCTCAACAATAGTTATTATAATAATAATAATATTTACTCAGCAGGTTCATTGTAGATATTTTAGACTTGAGATCTCTCCAGCCCTAGGGGTATAATAGTGGAGACTCACACATGGAGTTAAACCTTGGTATCCAATCCACATGTTTACAAGGAGCAAGGTTTAAGAAATGATAAGGTAGAAGATAAAAAAACATTGGACCTAACCAAAAACTGAAAGTCAGCTGGTGTTCAATCAAAGTCCAGCAAGTACACAGATAATAAGAGCTGTAACAATTAGTCAGTTGACAGAAGATTAAACAAATAAATGTAAATCAAGGTCATTTCTAAAGTTATTTTTCAAGCATGCATGGCAAAATATTCCCTATTTCAATCTTGTCAAATGTGAGGTTTTCTTTGTCTTGTGTCATAACAAATTATTATGCTTGTGATGATAAATGATAATAACTGTTTTGGGGGTTTTGGACAAAACACGCAATTTAAAGACATCACCTTGGGCTCACTGTAAGGAAACTGTAGTGGGCATTTTTCATTATCATTAATCAACAAAATAGCTTTAAATTTCAGTTCATGGGAGTAAAATAATGTATCAGCTACGTCTTCTTTAATGTGCATTCATTAATAATATGCAATAACACACTGAATAAGATGCAGCTGAGCATTTTATTCCCCAATGCCGAATAAAGAAACAATAAATTGACATGTATTCTGATTCTTATTCCTGACAGTTACATAAAACGTGATATCCATATTAGATATCCATATCCTTATTTCCAATTAGTCTAAATATGTTTTGACTTACATATTCTAGAAAATCTTGAGATAATTATTATCTAAAAAGTCTATTATCTACCAGTACATTAAAAGATTGAGATTGAGACTGAGTACGTCCTCGTCTTTTAGCAGACAGAGAAATGCCTAAAAGCTGCTGTGTGGTGGTATTAATTACCAACAGAGTAAATAACCCTGAACATAACATCTGATGTGAGGAATCGGCAGGGAGAAGGAAAAGGCGGGGGGGAGGGGCGGGGGGGGACCTAAATGATTTCTGTCCTAATAAAGACAGCGATACTTTACAGTGCTTGATACAACATTGACTTAATGATTGTGTCCCATTTATGGATGAATCAGCTGTAATAGATGCTGTGACTGTGTGTGTGTGTGTGTGTGTGTGTGTGTGTGTGTGTGTGTGTGTGTGTGTGTGTGTGTGTGTGTGTGTGTGTGTGTGTGTGTGTGTGTGTGTGTGTGTGTGTGTGTGTGTGTGTGTGTGTGTGTGTGTGTGTGTGTGTGTGTGTGTGTGTGTGTGTGTGTGTGTTGCAGCTCACTGCTCTCATCTGCGGCTTTATTATCAAACTGAGGAACTGTCTGCGTGACAACGGATTCCTCCGACAGCTCTACACCATCGGCCTGCTGGCTCAGTTTGAGTCTCTACTCAGCACCTACGGTACACACACACACACACACACACACACACACACAGTTGTAGATGAATCAGATTATCACTGATACCCACGTGTGTGTTCCCAGGAGAGGAGTTGGCCATGTTGGAGGACATGAGTGTCGGCATCATGGATCTTCGTAACGTCACCTTTAAGGTACAGAGATGATTATTCGTCCCCATGAGGTCACTGCAACTGCAGCTATTTAGTAGAAAGCTGCTGATAATCATCATAATCTGTCCATTTTATTTTATTTTCTTATTTACTTTCTTGTTATTTTTGATTCTGCATTGCTTCCATTCTGACATTTTTTGTTCCCTTTCTGTTTTACGTCTCTATTGAGACTGAAAATACATAATATTATATATAATATAACCCTAACTCATTGATTCATTAGTTAGAAATTGTGATAATCGATTAATTCTTTTTTATTAATTTTTTTAATTGACAAACAATTACTTGTTCCAGCTAAATATCTTTTTAAAGACTAAAAAAAGTCCAGGGTGCTCAGGAAGTTCAGTCACATGTTGGAAGGTGTTTTTCAATTAAGGGAATTCAATTAAGTATTTAAAAAAAAAAATGGAAATCCCAGTCACTCTTCTTCAAAATAAATTAAAAATCTTTTATTTTGCTGGCTATTGCATAATAGAAAATGTTAAAGACGTTGCTTCTCCCCATGTCTTTTACATTTTCTATTATGAAATAGCCAGTAAAATAAAGGCTTTTTGGATAATTTGGATTTCTTGGATTTCCCTTTTTTTCTATAAATGTCTTTTAATTTCTGACGGACATTTTAAACTGCTGTATGTGCAGCAGAAATCTTAAAAACCTAAAAATGAAACCAATATTAGAATTACTGCCATATGCTATGAGGAAAATATGTTATAGCGTTCGTGAATATCGCCTTAACGATTAATAAAGAGATTAAAATGTACTCAGTTCTGCATTTCTGATGCTTTCAGTTTTCTGTTGAAATACAACAAACTCGCATTTGAAAACTTGAATTTAAAACGAAAGGAAATCATTTCCAGCCTTCTTTTATTCAAACAAATTGAACATTGAATTAATGTAAAAGGCATTGCTAAAGAAAGAATGACAGTTGTGTTTTAAAGTGTAGTTTTCTACATAAGAAGTGTCTTTTGTGTTAATTGCTCCAGTTGATATCTCCATGATGAAAGAAAAAACGATATATTGTGCAGCCCTGATTACATTTCTACGCCTGCGTGTTCATGCACGTTACTTTAAGGTGACCCAGGCCACCGGCAGCTCGGCCCCCGACATGTTGCCGATCATCACCGGGAACCGGGACGGCTTCAACGTCCGCATCCCGCTGCCGGGGACCATGTTCGACGCGTTGCCCCGGGAGATCCAGAGCGGCATGCTGCTGAGGGTCCAGCCGGTGCACTTCAACGTCGGCATCAACGAGCAGCAGACGCTGGCTGAGAAGTAAGGGAGTGAGCAGGAGAAGACGAGAAGACGGAGTCTTTGTGAAGTCATATACACTGTTTTAGCACTACAGAGGAAGTTGGGCTGCTCCCCAGTTTTATGAATGAAAACGTGTTTCTTTCTGTTGTTCAGGTTCGGAGACACGTCCCTGCAGGAGGTCATTAACCTGGAGAGTCTCTCGAGGCTGAATTCATACTACGAACAGTTCAAAGAAGTCCTGCCTGAAGACTGTAAGTACTGACGTGGACTAGACTTTAACTATAACAACAACGACATGGCGAGGAACCATGTTCTTCACTTAGTGCTGAGGCAAAATGTTGGCTTTTCACAATAAAACTTTACGTGGGTGGAAGTGCTTTGACTTCACCCTTGTGTTGTCTTCCTGTCCACCATGAAACCTTTTGGGGTTTTCTTGGTAAAAATTAGAAATAAAAAAAAACAATTCAACGTTTCGGTCATATTTTTGACACTTTTGTCACTTTTCCTTGATCTTTTGGTTTTCAACTTTCTGTTATTAAAAAAATCAACATGCTATAAAATTGAGTAAAACCCCCACATTTAATGAAAGTAATGAACTGATCAATTATTTCACTTTTAAAAAGGTTTTATGGAACTATCCATGTCATTTTATTTGTTGAAAGAAACACAACTTTCTGATAAAGGAACTTTTTGAAAATAGGTCAAATTGACCCGAGGACACCTGGAGGGTTAAGTACTGTTGAAGCGTACTTAGTACTTCCATTTCATGCTACTTCTTACTCAGTCACACACACTTTACTTCTAATTTTCAAGTACATTTTGCTGATAATACTTCTGTACATATACATAAAAGGGATTATAAATCCAGGAGGATTACTTCTAATGGATTAGTATTACATGGTGGTACTTAAAGGATCTGGATACTTCTTCCACCAAATTCTATTCAAATAATGTGTACATTTATGTGTGTATGAATGTGTATATGTGCCTGTAAGTGTAAGTATACTGTACATATATAAATAGGTTAAGAATTAAAAGAGTGTAGGAGCAGAAAGGTTGTTGTTTTTTAACATGGGAACTGAAATGCACAGTACATGTGTTTATTTATCTCTTTTATTTTTTAACATGTTCCAAATAAACCTAATCAAACATATTTAAGAGCAAACCACCATCTGTATTAGTAATTTTGTCATTTTACGTTGTTTAGCGGTCTTAATTCCTGTCTTTCTTCCTCTGACTGCTTAATGCTCTGATGTTCTTCTCACTATGTCTCCTCTTTTAATTTCTTTTTTCCTCATCTTCTCCCCCCCCCCAGGCCTCCCAAGGTCTCGTTCTCAGACTTGTCTCCCTGAGCTGCTGAGGTTTCTGGGGCAGAACGTCCACGCCAGGAAGAACAAGAACGTGGACATCCTCTGGCAGGCGGCCGAGGTGACGTCTCTGACGACACCTTAGTGTTTTAAGGAAAACATCAACTATCCCTATTTGTTCCTAAATGGCTTAAACCTGTCTTCCCTCGCTGTCTCAGATCTGCCGCCGGCTCAACGGGGTTCGTTTCACCAGCTGCAAGAGTGCCAAAGACCGGACGGCCATGTCGGTGACCCTGGAGCAGTGCCTGATCCTGCAGCACGAGCACGGCATGGCGCCGCAGGTCTTCACGCAGGCCCTCGACTGCATGCGCAGGTAGGACGCCCTCGCCGTGCCTGAATGGAAAAGAAAAACACACAAAATGAAAACCAAACCTGGGCAAAAACTTTAGAGATCCAGATTCCTTTTTTTATTTCTTGACTGCCAGCGGTCCTCATCGGGTCTAAAGAAATCTGGATATTCATATTTTATATTATATTTGGGGGGAAAATCTTTTCTTTACACCATGCAAAATGCAGTATTTTGATGTAAAAATTATAATTTCAGCTGAACACAGATAGATAGATAGATAGATAGATAGATAGATAGATAGATAGATACTATAGATAGATACTATAGATAGATACTATAGATGGATAGATAGATAGATAGATAGATAGATAGATACTATAGATAGATAGATACTATAGATAGATACTATAGATAGATAGATAGATACTATAGATGGATAGATAGATAGATACTATAGATGGATAGATAGATAGATAGATAGATAGATAGATAGATACTATAGATAGATAGATAGATATTTATTGATCCCAAAAAATGGGAAATTACGGTGTTATAGCAGCACACGTACATTAGTCACACAACACAGAATATAAATATAAATGAGATACTAGTAAACGATATACATACATACAGTATACATGAAATAATAATAGGAATAAAATATAAGAATTAAATAAAATATAAGAACAAAGATTTAAATGAATACAAGATGGGAAAACAAAATGTTCAACTGCTTAAATAATATGCTAAATGTTTGCTAAAATGTAAATGAACCAGTTGTGCAGGTTGCATTAGTGCAGTAGTGTTGTGTCTAAAAGTGTCATCTAGCGCCCAGTGATGACATGTTAAAGAGTTTTATTGCCTGTGGTAGATCCAAATCTTTAACAGCAGGGACACAGCTGTAAAGGAAAGAAAGTGTTGCCCATGCGTGGTTTGAAAACCACTTCCTGCTTCCTCTGTGAGACAAATTAAACAAGGTCATTAAAACAAGGTCCAGGTCATATCGAAGGGAATACTTGATTATTTAGAAATTCACTTGGTTGCTTACTTCACCAGACTCTTGTCAGAAAGGTCCAAATTTAGGTGATAACCACTGTTGACCCTTTTTTTGACCAGTGTCTACAGGAGCGAGGGACCTCACTGGTATTACATTTATTTATTTAATTTTATTAATTTATTTGACAGGGACAGTGGACATTAATTAACATCGCTGTAAATGCACCAGAATCAGCCAAAAGGCTCTTTTTCATCTGTTGTCCCTGGACAGATCTTAAAAATGTCTCCCCAAAAAAAAAAAAAACAATAAGAAAATTACAGTCAACAATACAAATATAAAAAGCAGTAAAACAGATACAACTCTTTAAATCCCGTTGATAAACACAGTGTACAAATGTAATACAGACATTAGGGGAAATAAAAATTTGAAAAATTGAAAAAAAAAAGATGCTACACATAAACACAATAGAGACACAAGTGGCAGCGCGGTTGGGTTGAGTGAAAATACATTTTCTTATTAATGCTGACATGTCTGATGTTGGTCTGTTTGTCCGTCTTCTTGTCCTGTTTTGTCTTTACATCCATCTGTGCAACATTGTCTTGTCCTGTGTTGTCTGTCCTTGCTGTAGAGTCTGAGTTGCTAACAAACTCGCAGAGTATTTTTATTTTATTTGTATCATCGGAGCACTTTCCCTTCTATCGTCGTCGCCTTTTCTTTTCCTTCATCCATTTTTAATTTAGGTTGTAAATCACAAGGTTTAGTTTTCTTCTACACTGCAGCCAAGTCAGTTTTAGTGAAATTATTTTTTCCCCGCACGGGTTAGCCGACTAGCAGCACGGCGAAAACACACATACCAGACTTATCCATCTGTAAATCCGATTTAAAAGAAAAAAGCAGAATAAAAAGATCATTTTAGAAGAGAAGAAACGGTCAGTAAAAACAAATAATTAGCACAAAAAAAAAACTGACAGTTGGCAAGATAGTTTGAAAAGTGTTGGTTTTATTTCCTAAATAATAAACCGATTTCCAGAAAAAACACGTTGTTTAAAATGCTTTCCAGCTACTGAGCAAAATAACCAATGTGATAAAAGACAGTGACAGAAGAATGAAGGTGTTTCCGCTTCCAAATAGCTTTAATGATGAGTCTGTTCAAGAGGACGGACATCGTGTTGTCTTTGTCCCCACAACTCACAGAATATAGGTTTTATATTCAAGTGTTTGTATTTTTGTGTTGTTCTAAGTGGAGTTTTATGTGACTTTGTTATATTTTGTTGTTAAGCCCATGTAAAGAAAAGAAAAAGATGTAATCCCACCTGTCTGCTTTTTACTGAATAAAGCTTCACCGCCACAAAGACACTCGCATGATACAACATCTCTTCTCCTTTTCCTCTCCTCTTTTTCCTCTCCTCACACCTTTTCCTTTTTCCCTCCCCCTCTGCTCCATCAGCCGATGAGCATGACAATAGCTTTTGGATCATTTTTAGAGCTCGAGTTGTTGAAGTTAAGAATGGTTTTGAGTTGTGATGCATGTTGGAAAAAGCTTGAAGATATTATATCCTTTCCCTCCAAATTTTCCCTCCATTCCACCACTTTTTTCCTCTTAAAGATAATAAGTAGTAATGAGCAATGGACAATACACCCTTAAAATACATTCTGAAGCCAGGTCTGTAACAGGTACTTACTGCATGTTAGCTTTGTTAGCATTTCTCAATGAAACCCAACAGCGTGCTAGCTTGTTTGTTAGCATGCAGACACAAGTTTCTGATCCAGGGTGAAAACTACTTCAATATGTCACCTAATCCCTTGATTTTAAAGATGTTGGTTTCAATAGTCACAAGTGAAACCAAGACACTTTTTCTGCAGTGTTTCCTCTGTTTCTTCGTCCTCCTTCACCCCATGTCTTAGAAAACATGGCCATGGTGAGCCATTGCTGTTTATCTTCTTTCCTTTTCTGAAAGACGTAGAAACGGCTTTCTTAATTTTCTCTTTTTTCTCTTTCTCTTTTTTCCTCTTCCTCTGTTTCCCGCCTGTTTGACTTTGTCATGATTTGGCTCATCTTTGCGGGATTGTTTTTTATTCTGGTTGGTTTGTGATTCATTTCCATTCGTTGTGCCCTCCATACGATTTGTATCGCTTGTTATTCTCATGTCCCACCATGGATGGCTGTCCATCATCGCGGCTGAGGCTTCTTTGGGATTTGTCGGCGGCATCACCTGTTACTTTGCCATTTCACGTCTGTGCGTGCTTGTGAACATGCCATCTGTTTATTTTGGCTTTGTTGCAACACACGCTTTCTTCCCTTCTTGACAATCTTTTATTTTCTTTATCATTTAATCTCCTCCTTCCTCCTCTTTTTGCCCTTATACTTTTTCTTCACCTGTTTCCGTCTCTTCCCTCCTCTCTTCCTTTCATAACCTCTCCTCCACCACCTTCCCCTTCCTCGTACATTTTTGGCTGCTCCACACCTTCTTCCTCCCGCCTTCCCGTGACTCGGCAGAATTGGGACAAGGGAGGGGGTGATCCAGAAGAACCTTAGCGGCTTGCTGCCGGTGCGGGACTTCCGGCTGGACCCCAGTCTCCTGTACACGCTGCCCCTGCTGGCCCTCAGCCCCAACCTCTTGGTGGTGTGGATCTTCCTCAGCGTGGCCTATTTCCTGGCCAAACTCCGCTGCAGCTGAACAGCCGCCAGCTGCTCTCTGTTGGGAGTGACCCACGTTTATTAGGAGGGGCGGGAACACTCCACACTGAACCCCCGGGGTGTTTCTGAAACAGTGCCACAGTCCTGTGAGTGTGTATGTGATTCATGCACTCTGATTCTGTACAGCATGTACACGCTGTCCCACCCTGACTAAGGGCTCGACACAGCTGATGCCCCATCTATAAACGACCAAATGTCCCTATGAAACAGCTGCTCTGCATCTGTAGAACCCAAAACACAATCTTTATCTGTAGTCCATTAATTGAAGGGTGGTGGTTTATATTTAGGATTTAGAAAAATTGTCTCAAAACTGTGCATTCGCATCCAAATCTCACTGATGCAGTTCTGGTGGATAGCGCCCTCTAAAGGACAGAGCTGGGATCTGTGGGACTGTCAGTGGGTGCTCGGCCTTAGTCTGCCTTAGTTTCAATCTGTCACGGACAACAAAGAAGACAGAAAACACAAAGGGACAGTTTATGTGATACGTATGGTATATAAATACAGTATATAGGCCAGAAATTACATCAGATTTGTGAATATGTATAAACATATGCAGATTATATATTAATCTTGCTTTCAGGAAAGAGTTGTTGATGGTAGCTATTATAATGGAAATTGATTTTTCTCCTTTCATTTGTGCGATATGTCTAGCTTGTTTGATTTACCATTGTCTTCCATGTGCTTTTGCACCCTACAAGCTAAAATGGTGGAAACAAAAGGTTTTATTTGGTGCCAAAATTAAGGAAGCTTACCGTGCTTATGTATATTTTTTCCTACAGTATTTGTTTTCTTTTGTTTTTTAAGTCTTCCTGTTTTTTAGACTGTAGGAGGTATTTTGCTTCTATTTCAGCCTGTGCACTTTTCAGCTGATCTGGGTCAGTAATGACTATGTTTACATGCAGCTACATATATATTTTAACTAATATTAACCAAACTTTAGCATTTAAAAAGAGTCCATCTTTTAAAATGAATTGTCTGTTCACCCATATCTCAGAATAGTAGATGACAAAGTGTGTGAAAACTTGTCTTGGTTTAGTCCAAGACAGATGAACTGAACTTATGCACCCACTTCAACCAGACTAATATGGTGATATGGCCCAATTTAATGAAAACTTTAGTGCAAAAACA
This sequence comes from Etheostoma spectabile, assembly GCF_008692095.1. Lineage (NCBI taxonomy): Eukaryota > Metazoa > Chordata > Actinopteri > Perciformes > Percidae > Etheostoma > Etheostoma spectabile. The sequence goes on from NC_045756.1 coordinate 334,726, forward strand.
TCACTGCTACATAAAAAAACATGAGCTTCTCTGCACCCCCCTACTCATTTGGCTCAAAGTGTTTTATATACCTTGAATGAGGCCCAGTGACAACATGCATGACCCATTTCCCAGACATAAGGAGCCATGTGATTAAAGGCCACTATGTTAATGTTCCTGTTTTAGCAAGTTTGTAGCAGAAACAAATATGCCCTTCCTGTGTCAGCTGACTCACCAAGGCAGCAACCATTGCACTGTTGACGCTAGCTGCAGATGGTGTGTGCACTGGAGTGAGTGCTAGTGTGTTGGGAGAAAACCTTTTATGTGTGTGATCTTGCATGCCGAAAAATATTGAGTATTGAAATTTGGCAAGGGACAAAATCATTTGTTGTAATAGAGCAAACAACACATGCTGACCGGGTATTTTAACAAGTCAAGAAGTAGACCGAGGAAAAACCTGGTTGAAAATATATAACTGCATTAAAACTGCCACCCAGGTGATTTCAATGGTTTTGGCTGATAATGCGTCTTCTCAGGACTGTGTGGGCTTGTACAGGCCTAATCAACCAGAAGTGAAAACACCTGTGTGGGTGTTAAGAGGCTTTAAATTGCTGCAAAATCAAAGGAACGATGAAAAACAACATATAATCGCAAATATTCAGCTCTCATAGACAGAAAACTACACTGATTTCTGTGGAGCTTGGAGTGTGGCATCGGAAATAATATAATGCAGTCATTATATACTAAGGTATGCAATGTATAGTCAGTAAGCAACTATATATGTAGTACTCCTGCGTTGAGTAATTAAATGAAATTCTGTGGTTAATGTTAATTTATACATTTCTGTTGCCAGTCCTGTGTGACTGGGTCCCATCGATGGCCCTGACCTGTTCTAGCCTGGCTGAGGTGTCCCTGTACTGCATGGGTTCAGTTCACGTGGAAAAGCAGCAACGTGTTTGATGCCATCAGGGGTTTCATGCTTTTGGCTCCCTGAGATTGAGTGGTTCCCTGTTTTCCTCAATGCACTTTCTGGACTCTCTGATTGGTCCCAGTGTGCCACGGCGGTCCAACCCACATCGGCTCTGTCTCGCCAATAGACAAAGTTAAAATCTTTGTGTTTTAAGGATGAAGTTTCTACTTGGCTAATGTTAGAATGTATGAGGGTAGGCTATTCAGGGGAAATGTGTTTGATTATGCAGTGTAGTGCCGTAGGTTCGACACCCTTTAGAGCATTTATGCGCACCAGTTTACATTTACTCAGATGTTAATTTAGCAACAAACTGGTACAGGTTGCAGCTATAAGAGTTAATTGTAGCATTAAAGGGTTGAGTTGTGTTAAGGAGTTAAGGATTTTATTTGTAGTTGAGCTGTTCTAGAGTGAATGAGGAAAGTATCCAAGCTTGTGCCAAATGCTTCAGTCAGGTTTTAAGGGATGAATTCAGGACCCAAGGATCTGTTTGCAAAGGGATAAAGTCAGAAAGGACGTCTCCTCCTTCTGATGCTGTCCACCTCCATGTTAGTTTATGTGTCCTTGAAATGGGAGTCAAGTTGGTTTAGTTTAGAGACCTCTTAGCTCACTTTACTGGACAATAATCTGGCATTATTTTATTTAGGGCAGCAATTTATTGGCAGATAATGCTTGAAAAATGACTAAAACAATGAATCAGATGCTGATTCATTTCCTCTCGATCAACTAATCAACTAATCAACAGACTAACTCGTCAGCTCTAATCTCACCCCAACTCCAAATAGTTTCCTTTGTTTGAAAGACTTCAGGATGCTTTATCTTACAAATCATGCACTTTTCATAGAGCTTCCTAGAAAGAATGTGTCATTTTGTGATGCTGTAACCCCCCCCCCCCCCCCCCCCCCCCCCCCCCCCCCCCCCCCCCAGCTACTTCCTATGTGTCTTATGTTGTTGTGGAAACAATTGTTAAGTTAGCGATACTGCAAAGCTCACAGTCTTATTTCCCAGCTACTACAGAATCTGCACCAATACTGTTTAACCCAACTGATATTTTCAACCAAAGTACAAAAATGAAGAATAAAATACTAAAATTGTTTAAAAAGGACAGCCTCAGATTTGACTATACTGTAGAATATGGCAAAGGGTGGCAATGTAGGAAATAAAAGGGGATACGAATCGTGTCACGCACTCCTCAACGAATCTTGCAATAAGAAACCAAGAGTGTTCAGGCTGCTTTACACACTGGAAACCTGCATTTTAAAAAGCAATGTCTCTCAACGTCTCTCTATGTCTCTCAATGTCTCTTAATGTCTCTCAATGTCTCTCTTTGTCTTAGCCTGTGAAGCCAAACGAGAGCGTCAGTCTCCTCCTCAGTGTCCTTGCTGCGATCTCATTAACACGGATATATCAGACCAAAAATAGCCCCCTTTGGGAGCTTACCTTGATCTCATGACCCCTGAACACTCAAACCCAGTATAATGATCCATGCCGTCTCACATACAGCAGGGTTTACCCCCCGAAAAGTTGTTAGGTCCGATGGCAAGAGTCTTATTTTCAACGAGGGCCCGGCTGGGGCCAGTCGCAGACCAATGGAGCCTTAATGTAGAGCCCAATAGTTTGAGTGATGCCAAATAATGGACAGAGTCACGAAATTGAGCTGTGTATCAGTCACTAGAGACACATCCAGTAGTTGTTGTAAATAAGGACGTTAATATTTATAGTCAGGAATATTGTTTATTAAGTGATTAAACCCAAAAGTAGAGACCTACCGCCACGAGCCCTTCCGATAAACGGTAGGAAACAATGCATCTTACTGTGTTGAGCTGTGTGTTTTAAAGGTACAGTTTGACATTTGGGGAATTATTTGCTTTCTTCAGCATGAAGAAAATAAAAGAATTTAGGAATTATTTCAGGAAATGTGAGGACCTCGTCCCTCCAGTGTAGAGCTACCTCTAAGAGACAGAAGTTATATATGTTAAACTTAGTTTATTTAAAAGAAGTTTAAATTACATTTAAGATGCAGATATGTACTTATATATAATCACTGAGCAGCAGGGGTGTGAAGGAATGGGAATTATTTTATGTAAAATCTATGGCAATCTGTTATAAAGTCATATTTTCAATTAATTCCCATACTTATACATATAACTACACTGAAGTCCTTGCTAAGAATATTAATTAAAAAGCATTATATCATTGGCCTTAAAGAGAAATATTTCTTTTTTTGCCAATATTGTTTTATTTTTTAGGGATTCTTATCTCTGCCCATGAATAGTATTTATGTATTGTCTAAAACGTGCTATACATTGTTATTCCAAAGCAGAGAATATGTAAATAATCCATACAATGTTAAAAGTATGCTTGTGCCATAACCGTCACGCTGTCACTTTAAATCCCAGCTTAATATGTCTTGTTATAATATGCAGATTTATGTTTTTAACATGTTTTAATTACTTGTCGTACTAATCTGTGACACAACTTGCACTTTCACACTTCTGAGCCCGCCTGTCAACGAGATAAATCAGATCATATGACCAGGTTGTTTGGGTTTGGGTTAATTGGAAAATAATTGTGTAACTAAGATCATAATTACCTGTGTTATTATGTTAAAAGGGAGTTATTGTTAGGATGTTGTTATTTACTGCTGACCTAATATCCAAATTCAAATATTAATTTAAAAATGTTTCACTTTTTCTTTTCCTTTCCTCATTTGGCGTTAAGTGCTCAGCAGCAGATAAATGTCCAGAAGCTTTCGCCCCGCTGCCTCACATGTTGCTTTAAATGTACCATGAACCTAAGAAATCCTCCAGTCGGTGTGTCCCTGAACGCCACACTCCTGTTGTAATAAACGTTTCTGCCTCCGCCTGCAGAGTAGAATCAGACTCTGATGAAATGTTGTGTCTTTATGGATTTGAAATATTAAAAAATCCTTTTCCTTAATCCACTAACCGGTGCGTGTGTGTGCGCGTGCATGTGTGTGTGCGGGTGTGTGTGTGTGTGTGTGCGCGTGTGTGTGTGTCACTCAGTAGCACTAATTTTTGTCTGCTGGTCATTTTTAATATAAATATGATAATCAATGTGTATTCAAACAGTTATCAAAGTTTAAAAGAGTTTTAAGTTTTTGTTTTTTTTTGTTACTTTGGATTAGTTAATCTAGTAATTCATTGATTTTCATTGACTTAAAAAAAAAAGCAATGACGCTCAACCCCCAGCAGAGTGAGTATCACTTTCTATTTTAGCATCATTCACACCCACCATCATTTCTATTATTTTGCCCTCATCCGCGCCCCCCCCCCCCC
>NC_045756.1:338980-350436 GCF_008692095.1 Etheostoma spectabile
CTCCTCCCCCTTGTTGTGTCTCCCCAGCGAGGGCTGCAGACGAGAAAACACCTTGAAGAACGTCGGATGCCGAAAGTATGCGTTCAACTCGCTGCAGCTCAAGGCCTTCCCCAAGCATTACCGCCCCCCCGACGGCACCTACGGGAAAGTGGAAACCTGATTGGCCGTCTGCGGGAGGACTAATACTGGACGGTGTAGGTAATTTGATTTGAGAAGGCCGAGATGGGGGCGCCACGTCAGCTCGTTACAGTCTCAGAGGGTTTGGATTAGATTTATTTGAAGGTAGACTCAGTGATTCAGTGTCACACTAATAAACAGTTGCTCCTTCCTTTAAAACAAGTCTCGGATTCCCACCACCTCGGTGTGATAACTGTTGTGTAACAGTAGTTACTGATGCCGTATCACGCACAACACGCTGACTACATGAATGTAAATAAACAGCACTGCCTCACCCCCCCCCCCCCGATCGGGGTCCGCTCCACTGTGATCACCATCAGCCACACACACACGTTTATATCATGCTCCACCATCTGAATCAATAAAACCACATGTTTAAATTCAATTATATACAGTATAAATAAAACTATTATGTATTTTCAGCCCACCGTTTGGACACATTTGTTGTTTTTTTACTTCATTCATTACGTCGGCGAGTGTCTGTCTATGTAGTTTGGATGTTTTCCAAAGACTTGCATAAAATATTAAGGCTTTGTGTGTGTGTGTGTGTGTGGGGGGGGGGGGGGGGGGGATGACTCATCATTCAGACAATAAGGTTTGCGTGAATTTATATTTGTAATTGTTATCAACAGATCTCATAATTATAGCACAGACAGAGGCTCGCAGCCCCAAGCCCAAGATGTTAATCTTCAAAAATGTAGCACAAATATATTTTTGTTTTGAAGAAAAAAAATGAATGAATGAATGAATTAATTACTGGAGTTTAGACGGCAATAGAGAGGGCTGTGTTTAAAAAAAAATGTTCAATTCAGACGGATCGTCCTGAACGATCTGATATGGATTCGTAAATATCTCAAAATCGATCTTTTAACCCTAATGGACACGGGTTACCTCGACCTCAGATGACATTACTGTCTTCAATACGCTGTTTTAATATGATATTTGTATCATGTGAGATGGGAATGGGGCTAAATAACGCTCCAAAGCAAGGCAACGTTTTGAATAGGATGACTGGTTTTAGGTGTTTACAGTCACACCCTAAGGAAGCCATTTTGTTTCTGGTCACCTCTCACTGTGTGTGTCTGTATAGTTGCACTCTGTTGTGTTCATTGTAAATAAAAATGCATTAATGTAACAATTCTTAATGGAAACAATATTTTATAATTGCACCATGTCAGGGTGAATTCACGCAGAATTGGTATTAATGAGATAGCCCTAATTAAATCAATCTTGAATCCCATCAGGACCTTGTGAATGGAAGGAGGAAGACGACATATCGGCCTTTAGTTACGTCATTTCATGGTTGGTCTTGTGTTTTAGCTGAAAATAACCAAACTAATGAGTAATGGTGGCTTCATGTACAGTAGGAGTTGTCACTTCACAGATTTCAAAGGTGCACGATGCGTTCCTGCATGATGTCACTTCTGTTGACGAAGTAAATTTCAAACATCTCCAATGTTTCCGTAACTGTCACAACTAACTGACCAACCCCCAACGGCTCTCCCAACCATCTCGTCTGTGATTGGCTGGAAGGGGTTTGATGGATTTTGGTGCCTGTCCTGTGCCCCTGTGTTTGCCGTTTACGACCCCTGCGTTGTTTCCTGAGACCGGGTTTTTTCACGATGTGTTCAGGGGACAGGCAGCTAGCGGGGCGAGGAGAGACGCCTACAATAAAATACAGGAACTCACAGTGCACCTTTTAAGTTTCCTGCTCTTTGTTATCCTCACATTTCCTTTTGCATCGTTGGAAAACCCACTGATCGGATTCGTGTAGCACCGTTAGCGTCGAGCACAAAAGCAACGGGAACGCTCCCGACTGTGAAGTTTCCATCAGCAGAACATCTGACAGGAGAAGTCTCTCTGTTGGTGATGAGTGAGACATCACAGCTTGTTAAGATCCCTGAGGACAGCTGGAGGAACTTAACTCAGGGTTAGGTGAAGCAAAAGGTTTCTGAAAGTTGGAGGAAATGAACTTGATTGATCTCAATTGTAGAAATGATATCTACAGCAGCACAGAGTGAGACATAACCCGAGCATCTTTAGTATAGTATGTCATATATTAGTAGGAGTTTCTATACAATTTATGTTTACTGCTTATGACAAAGAAAACATGGCTTTTTATTGTTATTTTCAATTTAAGAAACAACAAACAGAAGTTATTTTATTTTTAATATACAGTACTGTACTGTATTTCTACCTGAGGCTGGGGCCCGTGTGGGGACACAGGGAAACATTTGTTTGTGATGCATCACTTGTTTGTGGTTATTTTTCCTCCCACTCCCTTGTGAATGAAGCTAACGTGTGTTTGCAGTGATGAGTAACGCTGAGAAACCGTCATCCATGACTAGCCACACTGTCCCATTCACTGCTGCAGGCCGCTTGTATTCTTCAATCAGAGGGACTTTTTGTTCTGTCAACACACTGTGGAGTGTATTTGACATTTTATTGGGATTACAGATTCTATCACTGAGAACATCTGTGAAGGTCCGAACGTTGCTGTATGGACAGTATATTGGAACTTGTTGGTATCCAATGCTGAAATAAACAAGAGGGATTAGTTTTTTGCTTTTTTAACTTGCACTTTTGACTGAATATCTACCTGATTCATGCTGTTGGTTTCAGTCCTTTTTCCTACTGCAACATGTCAAAATGTCTTCTGTTGGAAAGTGTCTATTTGCATCCTTCTACTTGCCTTTTGGTTGCTGTTACTTGAAATGATAATGAGGTAAAGTAACCTTTAGCTGAGCTTGGCATATATTACCGAGCTTACCAATATTTCCTACAGGATGACCAACAGCATAAGATGTTTGCAAGCCACTCGTCTGACTAAAACCCCACAAACCCGACATAAATAAACTCCATAACTGCAGCAGTTTGGTAGCTTTTAACTTTAACTGTACTTCTGTTTGAGTGGGTCGTTAAAGCTCTGCTTCGGGCGTTGCTTGATGACGCAACCGGTGTTATCGGCGTAGCTCGGCGATTGTAGTTTCTAACAGAACGGACGTCATTTCCTGTATTGTTGGTTTGATACTCTGATCTGGCTTTACTAGTATGAGAAAAACATTGGGTATATTTTGTAATTTCACCCAAAGGGGTCACATGTAATAAAAAGTTAGGAGCACAGAAATTGAAAAGCAGACTGATCCGGAGACCTTTAATATTAACCACTCATTGTTTATCTTCAGTTGAGGATCTCTTCATGCTTGCATTTACAACAGTTACAGCTTCTGTGAATCAGGTCATTGGATGCTATCAAATGAATCAAATGAATCAAATGAATGAGTGTAGAGAACCACTGGGATCAAAGTGTCACCATGAATTCTCCAAAGCACGTCATTCATCTTCCAACCATGTCTAGTGCTACTCTGAATCACCAGGACACGAGGCCTCCACGAATTATTAGGAATTAAGTAAGATGACTGAGTGAAAGAGCCAAATGTCGTGTACGGAGGAGGCAGTTTGGGGGGGGTGGATGTCTCGAAGACGCACAGTTTTGTCATTACAAACAACAGAAGATGGGAATTACTTCAAAAACGTTGTAGCTATCTATGGTTGTTTGGTTGCTAACGTTAAGCTCAAAACACCATTCAACTGACAGCCTTTGTTGTGTTTGATGCTAACTTGTAGCTAAGCTAGCAGTGAACCAACTCGGTTAAGTAGGTCCATTTCTACTGTGTTGACGTCACAGAAGTCTCTCGTTAGCATGTTGTAGGCTACGTGACACATGCACGACTCAATTCTGCACTCCACTTGCATCGGGGAGCAACAGCTGACATTGATCACCTTAACGATGGCTCGGTGCCATCAGGTGTCCCAGTGAGTGTTTCAGGGAGTGAGCATGCACAGCACCAGGGTCTCTCCTAAGTGGAATGCGGCCTTCGTTAATGGTTTTGAACACACCTGTCCTTTACCTACTATGACGTGTCAACAGGTCTGCTGTGAAAAAAAGTCCATTAGAGGTCCGTATATGGGTGAATTGTCTTAAAATCTTATTATCAGTGTATGTATGTATGTATGTTCTGATATATTTCCACACAATATAACTTATAAAATAATCCAAACACATCCAGAAATGTTAAGAAACGTCTCTTCTGTCGGGCGTCATGGGAACGCATTTAGCCTGAATGAGGGTTTTATGATTATTGGGCATCACGGTGACTCACTTCTGCCTCAAAGCAAGCTGGCGCTGCAGAGTTTGACCCCCGGTCCGGGCAGGGCCTCTCTCTGGGGGGTTAGCATGTTCCTCCTGTGTTTGAGTGGGTTTCCTTTGGGTGCTCGGGTTTGAAAAATATATTAAATTAGCCTTCTGGCTAATATAACACTGGGTATTTACAGAAATGTTGCTTAATGCATTGTCCTAATCTATTAACCCTCATGTTGTCCTCGGGTCAGATTGACCCGTTTTCCTACATCAATGTTCTGTTTAATTCCCCAAAATAACATGATTGATTCCAACGCTCTTTGCCAAGTACAAATCTCTACTTTCATTAATTTTGGGTCTTATTATATTTTATAGCATTGTAAAACAAATGGAAGTGTTTTTGAAATAGTATTGAGTAAAAGTTGACATATTCCAGTCTGTGATTATCATCAACATCCATTCCTTTAATTTTAGTCTCAATAATTCCTAATTTCTGCTTTTCTAAAAATAAAATCCAAAAAACAACTGTTAACTAAAGTTAATGAGTTAGTGTTACGTAGTGTTGAAAACGTCACAAAAAAGTGACAAACATTGAAAAAATGTGTCAAGTGTTGAAAAAAGGCACAAAAACGTCAGAAAAAGTTGAAAACATCTAAAAAAAGCTGCACCAAAAGTGTTGATTTTTACATTTTGACGGGAAGACAACACGAGGGTTAAAAAGGTCTCACAAGGCCGAGTTCCTCTGTTCCTATGACTGTGTGCTATTAGATATCAGGACATAAGCCTTTATAATTGATTAGTCATCAAGAGAAAAGTCCTTTTTTTTCTCACCAAAACCATTTGAGTTTTCCTATGAAATGTCTGGCACAACATTTCCAGTAAGAAACGGCCTGTTGGACAGCAGAGTCGTTCTCTTGGGATCCCATGACAACCTGAACTGATTGTTAATGAGCTGTTGCTGTGACTGGGGAAATGTTATGCAGACACCAGACACTCTCCAGCCGCTGTGGTCCACAGACCCTCCACCAGACTAGACCAGCATGGACACCCTCTTCTTCATCGGCCAGATCATCGGCGTGGGCTCCGTCTTCGTCCTCCTCTTCTTCGTCCTCGCCCAGCTGGTGTCCCACGTCGGCCGGGGGCTGGACGGCCGCGGCCGCGCCGTGCTGGTGACCGGCTGCGACAGCGGCTTCGGACACCAGCTGGCCCGGGCTCTGGACCAGAAGGGCTTCGTGGTGTTCGCCGGGTGTCTGTCTCCAGAGGGGCCCGGGGCCCAGAGTCTGGCCCGGCAGAGCTCCAGGAACCTGAGGGTCCTCCAGCTGGACGTCACCAGGGAGGAGGAGGTGCTGCAGGCCAAGAAGGTGGTCCACGACAACCTGCCAGACAAAGGTGAGGGATTAGCACTCGGGTTCTCAGGTATCCAGATGTAATGTGGAGGATTTCCTTGTCTAATTAGGGTTTCTGAATCTCATCATTTGATCATTTTTTGTGTATGAAAGTCAAAAAATTTAAATACAAAATCATAATTTTCAAATAACGGAGGGTAAGTAACTCAAAATGTAGACTTGAATCTGTCTTATCTCATCATTTTGATATACAATAGGTATCTTTTTAGTATTTCTAAAGTTTCCATACAGTGATTTAAATAAGTATATAGTATAGATAAGATATAATAAGATTATATAACACTAAGTCCCAATTTTGAGATACAAAGACAATAAGTAATTCAAAATCTCGACGTTTGTTGTCATGCCTTTTGGCTTCTGAAGCATTTTGAAACGAGACTTATTTACAATAAGACAATAACTATTAAGTCTCCCCCCCACTATTAATAACTATTGTTCAGAGCTTTTATTTTATTTATATATTTTAGTATCTTGTGGTTTTAAGCGTCTGGCCTCTGGTGTTCACTCACATATGGAGTGCGTGAATGGGCCCGGGGGGGGCAGTTGTGTGTGTATGTATATATATGAGTGTGTGTGTGTGTGTGTATATATATATGTGTGTGTGTATATGTATGTATATATATATTGTATGTATAGATGATATATATTATATATACTATATATATATAGATATATAATATATATTAAATGTAAATATATAATATGTAAATATGTGTGTATATATATACATATATGTGTGTGTGCGTGTGTTTTTATTATACACATCACTACATTAATACACGTGTGTGTGTGTGTGTGTGTGTGTGTGTGTGTGTGTGTGTGGTGTGTGTGTGTGTGTGTGGTGTGGTGTTGGTTTGTGTGTGTGGTGTGTGTGGTGGTGTGTGTGTGTGTGTGTGTGGTGTGTGTGTGGGGGGAGGGGGGACTGTATCAAGCACTTTCTGCTACATTTGTGTGTATATGAGTGGAAGTGCTTTATACCTGAAGTCTGATTGATGGTGACTGAGAACGTCTCTCTCTGAGGACCAGCTCTGCTTGGTTTCAGGCCTCTGGGCGGTCGTGAACAACGCCGGCATCTCCGACTGGGCCGAGATCGAATGGAGCTCCATCGCAGACTTCCAGAACATGGTGGACATCAACCTGTTCGGCGCCATCAGGACCACGTTGGCGTTCCTGCCTTTGATCCGTGAAGCCAAAGGTTAGCTGAAGTCCTCCGCTACATCCCCCCACCTGGAGCCTCTCATTCTTAACGTAGTGATGTGAGAAATGAATGTTTCATGTTTCAGGACGCATGGTTTACATGTCGAGCATCTTCGCCTTCTTCAACTGCCTGAACATGGCGGCGTACAGCGTGTCCAAGAGAGGCCTGGAGGCGTTCGCTGACTGCCTGCGGGTGGAAATGGACAGTTTTGGTGTGAAGGTATGGGAACGATGCGTGAGCGTGAGGCGTAATATTGTGGGAAGAAGCAGATGTCTTCTGCAAAAGGTCAAAAATATCAAGACGTGGAAGATAGATTTCATATCTAAGTGTTTTAGTACCACAGTAGAACTGTTACATGGGAAATCTGGGCCTTATTTAACTTTTATTTTCTTGTTTTTTCATTTAATTTGTTTCATTTCTTTAAAAATCTTATTTTTTCATTGCATTGTCTGTCTTTTGCAGAGAGCTATGCTCATTAGTCATGTTTTGTCTGTAGTGTGAACATTTTATAAAATATTCATCATTTTAGGAAGAAGCAGATGTCATACGCAAAGGGTCAAAAATATCAAGACATGGAAGATAGATTTCATATCTAAGTGTTTTGGTACCACAGTGGACCTGTTACATGGGAAATATGGGCCTTTTTTTAACTTATTTTATTAAGTTTTTTCATTTTAATTTGTTTCATTTCTTTAAAAATCTTATTTTTTCGTATTTTTTTGCATTGTCTTTGTCTTTTGCAAAGAGCTATGCATTGTTAGTCATGTTTTGTCTGTAGTGTGAACATTTTATAAAATATTCATCATTGTAGGAAGAAGACAATGTCTTCTGCAAAGGGTCAAATACATAAAGACATGGAAGACATATTTAATATCTAAGTCTAGATAACGGGGGTTGACCCCCGCTTGTGTTTTGGTACCACAGTAGAACTGTTACATGGGAAATCTGGGCCTTATTTTACTTGTTTTTTGTTTAAGTTCTTTAATTTCTTTAAATTTTAATTCATTTTTCGTTGCATTGTCTGTCTTTTGCAGAGAGCTATGCGTTGTTAGTCATGTTTTGTCTGCAGTGTGAAGACTTTATTTAATATTCACCCTTGTGGGACGTGTGCGGGGGATAGAATCGGACGCCTGTGGGAAGTTGCTGACTTACAGAAGTGTAAAACCAACATGAATGCAGAAAAACAGCTTCCTACGCTGTGCAGATTCCACCAACAGGGAATGTCTTTGTTTAATTTTTGCATATTTTTCGCCATGTTAGTTTGACAATTGTTTTGCTTTCTCGCCTAAAGTCAGAGGAAGATTGATTCCACTCTTTATTGGAGGGTGAATATGAAGCTTTAGCCAGTTAGCTTAGCATAAAGCCTGGAAACAGCCTCGTCCAAAGGTTACAAACTTGGAGTTTCCCTCGGCTGGAAAGGAGAGAACTTTTAAATTTAACATGTTTAGAAGCTCATTTCTGCCAAAAACAGAAAAATAATGAAATATCAGGAATGATAAGAAATAAAGCTACCTGTGCAAAGTTTAATTTAATATAAATCACAAATGTTTACATATTTGTGTTCATAACTACAAAATTAAGAAGTCCTAATTTTAACATTTCTTAAATTGTGAATGGAAATCGCCTAATTTTGACTTAAAAAGTAAAAATTTGACAGACTGTATCTCATAATTTTTCGATAGAGTAGCTGCTAGCGTTAGCTTATTTTGTAGCATACAGACATGAGATTGAATGAGTTGCACAAATAGTAGAAATACCAAAGAAGAAATATAAATATAAGGAGTGGGTATATGTACGGTATTTACATAGTTACAGGAATGTTATTATACAGTAATTACATAACATAATTAAGGAGTTGCCATGGTGAAAAGTAATAATAATAATAACAACAGTTGAGGATTGCACACATTTCAAACCAGTGTTATTGCACAAAACAGACAATATTGTCGTGTGTGTCTCTCTCTCTCTGTGTGTGTGTGACTGTGTGTGGTGTGGTGTGTGGTGGTGGGTGTGTGTGTGTGTGTGTGTGTGTGTGTGTGTGTGTGTGTGTGTGTGTGTGTGTGTGTGTGTGTGTGTGTGTGTGTGTGTCTCTCTTCTCTGTGTGTGTCTGTGTCTGTCTCTTTCTGTGTGTGGTCTGGTCTCTCTCTCTCTCCTCTCTCTCTCTCTGTGTGTGTCTGTGTCTCTTCTCTTGGTGGTGCTCTCTTCTGTGGTGTGTTGTGTGTGTGTGTGTGTGTGTGTGTGGTGTGTGTGTGTGTGTCAGAGTCAGACACTTGAGGGAGGAGTTATAAGTGTAATAGCCAAGGCCGAAATGACTCCCTGTGGTGCATTTTGGGTGAATGAGTCTATCACTAAAGCAAATAGCCAAACCTGTGTGTGTGTGTGTGTGTGTGTGTGTGTGTGTGTGTTGTGTGTGTGTGTGTGTGTGTGTGTGTGTGTGTGTGTGTGTGTGTGTGTGTGTGTGTGTGTGTGTGTGTGTGTGTGTGTGTGTGTGTGTGTGGTGGTGTGTGTGTGTTTGTTGTTTGAGAGAAACCCGGACTAATCTCTGATCCTCTAGAGGTCAGCATCATCAGCCGGGGAACTTCGGCCGAGCCACCAACATCTGAAGATGAAGACCGCCCTGGACATCTGGGAGAAACTAGACGCTGATCGCAAGCTCCTCTTCAACCAGCAGTACATGGAGCTGGCCAACGAGTACTTCATGTCCACGTGCAGTTCTGGTTTCCAGAACGCCGACATGGTCATCGACGCCATGCTGCACGCCCTCACGTCGGCCCGGCCCAAGCGCCGATACCTCCTGGTCTCGGCCACGGACGCGGTCTTCTTCCGGCTCTTCCCCTTCCTCCCCACCGCCCTCACCGACGCCGTGTTCTCTCTCAGCTCCATCTACGCCAAGAGAAGAGAGATGCTCTACGCTAAGCAAGAAAGACTCCAGGGGTAAGGTGGGAGAAGCAGGGCCCTGTAGCCCCCCCTGTAGGCCCCCCCCCCACACAGCTACTCATTCTAGCATCTTTTTGGGCCCCGGGTACTCGGTACTCGGCCCCCTTTCCACCCCTGGGTGGAGGCGCCTGCATGCAGCACGGTGGCTAAGTGGTTAGCGCTTCTTCCTCACAGCGAGAAGGTTCTCGGTTCGAGTCCAGGTCGTCCCGGGCCTTTCTGGGTGGAGTTTGCGTGTCGTGGGTTTCCTCCGGGTGCTCTGGTTTCTTCCCACCCTAGAGACGTGCATGCTGGGTAACATTGGCTAACACTGGCACGTTTACAGAAATGTTGATTAATGTGCATTGTCCCAATCAAATAAATAAATATCCAATTAATATTTACTGGCCATATAATGGTGGTAGTGTGTGTGGTGGTGTGGTGTGTGTGTGTGTGTGTGTGCATGTATAGCACTTGTGTTATGTGTCTAAAGAAATTATTATGATTATAACTTTTATAATTTGGGTTTTCATTCAATCTATACTCTGTTGGAATAAAAGTTTGACTTTCATCATGAATGCATTTTTGTGTTTATTTCATATTATTTATTCACTCATTGGGTCTTACGGACCTTATGAGCTGGAAAGGTATATATATATATATAATATATAATATATGTGTGTGTATATATATATATATATATATGCATAACCAACAACCAAGCAATTTGGAAACTGATGAAAATAAAAGAATCAGCCAGCTGATTACAACTGTGTAAATGATAGAATCAAACAATGAAGAAATCCAAGAGAAAAATAATTACTTAAAAGGGGAAAAAAGAAACTTTCCGACCTGCCTGTTGAAAAGAAATCAAGAATTAAAGGAAAAACTGAAGAAATAATTACTTAAAAGGGGGAAAAAAGAAACTCTCCTACTTGTTGAAAGGGAATAAAGAAGCAAGGAAAAACTGAAGAAATCAAAAAAGAAATAACTGCTTAAAGGGGAAAAAATAAAAACTCTCCCGCCTACCTGTTGACAGACAGGTGAGCTTAAATGCCA
Source organism: Etheostoma spectabile (assembly GCF_008692095.1). NCBI lineage: Eukaryota > Metazoa > Chordata > Actinopteri > Perciformes > Percidae > Etheostoma > Etheostoma spectabile. Next base: position 349,875 of record NC_045756.1, read on the forward strand.
GAAAGCAAGCACCTGAAGGCAACGTGCTGCCCGATGACGCTGCACGTCGCCGCTGGAGGGCGCGGTGACGTCATCGATAAGGGAAGCTGCCAGTCTTACGGTTACCATAGTGTTACCACAGTGTTACCGGAGCCTGCAGGTCCGGTAACGGGACCGCGGAGAGCAGGGCCGGTAACGGGACGGTAGAAGCTGCTTTTTACGCTTTTTTAAACGCTGGAAAAGGACCAAACGTCCCTGTAATTCGTAGAAGAAGAGAAACGGTTCACGAGCAAGACGTTAATCAAGCCCCGGGCCATCACCTGTTGACGTTTCACGCCGAGTGACGTCACCGTGTTTGGGGGCTTTTCTTGTGGGAGCAGCTTCTTCAGTAAGTTAAAGGTCTTGGAAATTCAATAAAGAGTCATCAGATATTAAAGTTTATTTATCACATGTATCTGGTGTAAACATGTTGCTTGATTTGAAATTGCTTTATGAAGTTTTGTCCAACTTTTTTTTTAAATATTTTTTACAGAAATACATATATATATATATATATATATATATATATATATATATATATATA
>NC_045756.1:350446-358816 GCF_008692095.1 Etheostoma spectabile
TATATATATATATATATATATAACTCTATAAAAGCCAAACAAATCATGAAAAGAACTGTTCCAGCCTCTTAAATGGTCGCTATGTATTTTAATAAGAACTTAAAGTCTTCATTCATACTGCATTGAGATCACGGCTGCAACTTTTCAACGTTTTCATCATAGATTTCTCCTCCACTAATTATCTCGATCAGTTATCGTCGGTTGGTTTTGTCCAAATATTCACATTTGAGAAGAATTGTTTGGCATTCATCAATCAGCAAAATAGTTCTTTAAGGAAGAAGGTCTTGTTTCTATGGGGACTCGAGGTGTTGTATGACTATCTTTTGTGTCTCCATAAATGCTGAATCTTTCAGGTCGGACTGATGTTGATGGAGCTGAGTACAGCGGGCGGAGGCATCGTGGACTCCATGGACTACCGGGACCACCTGAGACTCTCAGCCGGGAGGATGAAGTGGTGGAGGGAGGAGGAGGAGGACAGGTGGAGAGGCACGGGGGCGGAGGACCAGGAGCTGGTGGAGCTGCTGCTCCGAGGCAAAGCACCCTGGGGCTTCACCCTGAGGGGGGGCACAGAGCACCGGGAGCCTCTGCGCATCACTAGGGTGGGTACTGGTCTCATGGTAGCTCCAAAACTCCGCTGCAGGGCCGGCATATGTAGATGAGGCTCCTTTTAGTGTGAGAGAGGACATTTTAACTGGTTTACTGGTTTATCTCAGTTTTATTTATAGTATCAATTCATAACAAGAGTTATCTCGAGGCCCTTTTACAGATAGAGCAGGTCTAGACCACACTCCTGAATTTACAAGGACCCAACAGGTCTAGTAGTTCCCTCACCATCCAAAACAAAACTTGCACAGCTCTTGGTTCTTATTTTTTATTTTTTATTTTTTTTATTTTACATGTAAATGTGCCAGATTGTTGCCCAAAGGGCTAATTTTCATTCTTGGGACTGGGACCCGCATACCCTGGGACATGGTAGTGCCTCGACGGGATGTGCCCCATATAACTTCCCTGTTTTTTTTTTTTTCCCCCCGCTTGACAGTGTTGGTGTAGTGACTTGGGTTACTGGTGCGAACCATAACCCTCTTGGGCGCCCAGTTAGTGGTAGTGTGCTTGGATGGAGACCAAATAACCTATGGTATTGACCTATGTGGGGAGATGCTCGGGAATGGGGACCATGATCAATGGCAGTGGTAGTGCTTGGGACTGTGACCCGCATTTACTGTGCGGGAGTGGCTTGGAGGGTCCTCATACTGGCAGTGGATGCTTGGGCGTACTGTGGACCCTATAGACCTGGCCTTGGTAGTGCTTGGGATTTGTGTACCCATGACTCCTGGCAGTGTGTAGTGCTGGAACATGAGGGACCCATAACCCTGTCTTGGTAGTGGCTATGGGTCGGTGGGAACCATGACCCTGCAGTAGTGCTTGGACTGGTGACCCCATAAACCCCTGTGCCGGTTGGATAGTGTCTAGGGCACTGGGACCCATAGCCCTGAGCAGTTAGTGCTTCGGCATACATGCGTGAGTCGTGCTCGTGATACCATATACCCCGTGGCAGTGGTAGTGCTCGGGGCTGGGACCACTAACCTGGTCGAGTGGTATGCAGTGGGTACTGGGACCCATAAACCTGGCAGTTTTTGTGTTTAGTAGCTGGGACTGGGTACCTAACCATGAGAGTGGTAAGTGAGCGGGGACTGGTACCCAAACCCCTAGCGTTGGTAGTGTCAGACGATGGGATCCCTTGTGAACCCTGTGCCACTATCCAATGTGGATATGCTTGTTGGACTGGAATGGACCCTGCATGTGACGTCTGGGCATGTGGACTGCTCAGTGCGTTTGCTTTGGACTGAGGTACCCCATAAACCCTGGCAGTGCAGTGGTTGATTGCTTGGGATGGTGACACATAACCCCTGCAGTGGTAGTGCTTGGGACTGGGACCCATGACCCTGCAGTGGTAGTGCTTGGGACTGGACCCAGAACCACTGGCGATGGGTGGCTGGGACTGGGACTCCATAACCCCTCTGGCAGTGGTAGTGCTTGTGGACTGGGACCTTCACGTTACCTGGCACTTGTTGTAGTGCCGGAGCGGGAGTACCCATTGACCCTACGAGTGGTAGTGTGCTGGACCTGGGACTCAGTGACCCTGACGGTGTAGTGCGACTACTGGCTGCCCATGACCCTTCTGGCTATGGTCTGCGGGTACCCAGTTAACCTGAGACTCTTGGGAAGTCGTGACCCTAGGGACCCTGTAGCCCGCGGCATGGTAGTGCGTGTGCGGACGTGGGACCCTACCCTGGGCTATGGTAGTTGCTGGGCGTGGGGACCCATGACCCGTGGCACGAGTGGTATGCTTAGGGACTAGGGACCCATGACCTCCTGGCAGTGGTATGTGCTGCTGGAGCATCTGGGACCTCTGACCCTGGCTAGTGGTAAGTGAGTGCTTCGGGACTAGGGGACCCCATGTAGCCTGCAGTGGTTATGCTGGGACTGCGTACCATCAGACCCTGGCGAGGGTATGTTTAGTGGTTCGGTGGGAACCAACGATGGCGTAACGCGTGGGCTGACTGACTGACTCTTGCAGTGGTAGTGCTTGGGACTGGGACCCATAACCCTGGCAGTGGTAGTGCTTGGGACTGGGACCCATAACCCTGGCAGTGGTAGTGCTCGGGACTGGGACCCATGACCCTGGCAGTGGTAGTGCTTGGGACTGGGACCCATAACCCTGGCAGTGGTAGTGCTTGGGACTGGGACCCATAACCTGCAAGTGGTATGCTGGACGGGACCGCTACCCTGGCAGTGGTAGTGCTTGGGACTGGGACCCATAACCCTGTGCAGTTGTGTGTTGGACCTTTCATGGTATTTAGTGTCGGGACTGGGGACCCATCCTGGACCGTGCTCGGGGGGAAACAGGGCCATAAATGCCCCTGCAGTGGTAGTTGCTCGTGCCCCAAGCGTAGGGACCCATACCCCTGGCGCGTGGTAGTGCTTGGGACTGGGACCCATGACCCTGGCAGTGGTAGTGCTTGGGACTGGGACCCATGACCCTGGCAGTGGTAGTGCTTGGGACTGGGACCCATGACCCTGGCAGTGGGAGTGCCTACATGGAGCAGTGCACCACCATCTATTGAACCTCAGGTTACAGCTGCTGCAGGATTTAATATTTAATCAGAGCTCTCAGGTTGCCTGGGTATAAGTATAATAGTTTAATAACATCCTAAATTATCACCAATTTTTTTGTCACTTTTATTATGTTTTTGTAGTTTTTTTTTAACAAGTTTTCTTTTTCTCACATTTACCAATTTTTTTTATCATTTCTTTTTAACAAGTTTTTGTCACCTTTTGGCGATTTTTCCGATTTTGTTCAGCGTTTCAAAAAATAATTGTTTTTGTTGAATTCTGATAAAATGACGGTGGAAAAGCCCCAAAATAATTATTTTTGTAAACGTGTCAATTTGACCCCGAGGACAACAGGAGGGTTAAAGGGATATTATGATACATTATTTACATAATTAACATAATTAAGGAGTTGCAATGGTGAAAAATAATAATAATAATAATAATAATAATAATACTATAGCAGTAGCAGAGTATTGCACCACATTTCAGGCCAGTGTTTTGCACAAAACAGATAATATTGTCCAGTTTAACCTGTGGTGGGGTGTGTGTGTGGGGTGGTGTGTGGTGTTGGGGGGTGGTGTGTGGGTGTGTGTGTGTGTGTGTGGTGTGTTGGGTGTGTGTGTGTGGGTGTGTGGTGTGTGTGTGTGTTGTGTGGAGGAGGCAGCGTGGGCGGCGCGGTGCGTCTCCAGGCCGGTGACGATGATGTAGCGTGAACGCCGTTCCCCTCAGCGGCTCCCGGCAGGAGGCCATCTGTCTGTAAGGGCTCTCACAAGACCCTGACCCTGGTGTCCGAAGGTACAAGTACCCTACAGAACACACATCTGGACTCGGGTGCACCACAAAAAACTCTTTTATTTTGAATCCCTTAGTTTGAGAAATGTAACTTTTTCTTTTTGTCATTTAGCAAAGAAACAAGGTTATAAATCTCACCTTAGTAAATATAGTACTTGATTGAAACCGTCTACTAGTACCACACCTCCACCCTGAGGTGTGGTACCGGGTCCTGTTCATTGCTGGTTTTGGGTCAGTAGGTGTTTTGGATTAGCTAGAACCCAGAAGCCACGAGGAGGTCGGAGGTCAAAGCCCCAGTTCCCTGACATAAGATGAAGTTTTGGTGCCCTGCAGCCAATGAGCAGAGAGAGAGAGGACGTCAGCTGACTCAGAAGCTGGAAATTAAATATAGAAATAGGTCAATTCTGCTCATAAACATCCTTATGTCCTAAAAATCCTAAGATGTTTCTTCATTAGCCGTTATTGGGGGGGGGGGGGGGGGGGGGGGGGGGGGGGGGGGACCTAGTCTGACGGCCTTACACTTGGGCCTCCGGCTGGTGGTTTGCCCCTGAGGGTGAAACAACAGCGGGTATTGTGGAGGCATTCGAGCAGGGTGCAGATAATGACTCCTAAATGAGACAGAAAGGGGTCCCCTCGGTCAGCTGGTCTGACCCTGATCCACCAAACCTCCGCAGCTCCAAACCAGCAGCCTCTCTCTCTGCCTGGGGGTCAGGAAGGGTCGTGACCTTTGGCCCCGTTCAGCCTGCAGGTCCTGAGTCTCCATGAGACTTGTTAATTTAAAGGAATACTTTGGTATTTTTCTACCTGGACCCTACTTTCCCGGGTTTCTGGGTCTAAGTGACTGATGGGGAAAATCAGTCTGTGAAACTGGTCCAGTATTAAGCAAGACCGCTTCAGTCAGCAGGCAGTCGGGCACCTTTTGATTTCCGTCAACCAGGGCTGTGGGACTCGAGTCCGGTCTTGGACTCGAGTCCGGACTCAAGACCGTTTTTCTATGGTGTCGGACTTGTCTCGGACTCGCTAGTATTTGGACTCGGACTTATCTGTATTACATCAGGGAAAAAGATATCACTATAGGTAAAATCAGATTACAGTTATGTGAGATAATTTCTAAATAATGTTTTAATAAAACAACTCTACTCTGTAGCAAACTAAGGTTGTTCAAACCCACACATCCTTCTTTTTAATTCTGGTCCAGAACAGGGAAACGGAGACGTTTCAAATGCTATTACAGAATAATTAACTAATGTCAACGCTTCAAATCCAACATGATAGAAAGACAGTAACTGGAACAGACCATTGAGCCTCCACTCTGATAACAGGAAGTTGATTGTTAATTTATTTGAATATATAATACTTTTTACTACATGTGTCCTGTCCTGTCAGAACTATATGCTCACTTGCAAATGGCAACAGAGTCTTAAAGCCTGAATCCAATTACTAGCTGCAAAGCCACAGGCGTGGGCTCAGCTTTGCAGAGTGGGTTAAGTCAACAGGGTGGGGGGGGGGGGGGGGGGGGGAGGTGGTCCGTCGGTGGTGTCTCACCAACCTGAAGAAACTCGATCTGTTTACAGACAGGCTCTTATCCAGAGGGGACAGTCAGAAACTCGCTCCAACAAGAGCTTGTGGAGTCGCTCAGCCCCGCCTCAGTGCGGGGCCCCCCCCCCCTCCCCCCGTTTGCAGAGGTAGTGGTACGGTCCTTGTTGCCTAGGTGAGTCGACACCGCTTAATGGGATAGGCCGTATCAGCAGAGCCCATTGTTTTCGGGGGTTTTGCCCAGTCCAGCAGGATCAGAGTGGGCGCTCCCGTCTGCTGGTCTTCCCTCCCTCTCTCTGGACCTGCTCGGTTTTTAGAAGATAACAGAGAAGATTTACACTACCAGGTGCTTCCTCTTTCCCTCCACCTCTCTTTTTCTGTACTACTTCAGTTCCATCTCCTCCTTTCCCGTCAGTCGGGACTCGATCGGGAAAGGGAGACTCAGGTTGAGACCGCGGCCGGTTCTCTCCGTCTGGATGATGCGTAAACGTTGACGCGCACCTACCCTCCTCCCCAAAACCACCAGCTGTGCGCTTAGAAATTAAACCTGACAAACTCCTAAAGTCCTGAGGATTCATCTAAAGTTTGTAAAATGGACGGATGGCAGCGCTAGTGCAGGTAAGACCAGATCTCTGTACGGGTCTAACACCTGTTGTCCCTCTCAGACACATCAAGATATCAAGTCAGGTTCATTTCATCCATAAAAATGGAAACTACAGTGCTCACACTCGCCATCTTACCCATAAAAACTAGAGAATAAATACAAAACCACATATACACTACAATAGTATGCATAAATACAATAAAAAATAAAAATAAAATTAAAAAACTTATAGAAATGTACGTTTAAAGTGCTTTTTGTGCTGTCTAATAGCCTGAGGTATAAAAGAAAGAGCAGAGATATAAAGCATTTATTCACATAAGGATCAAAGAGCAACAAAAGTGATGTTATACGACCTTGTACTCAACAAAATATGTATTTATCAGCAGCATTTTACAGGAAATATAATCCTTTTATTACTGACTAGAAAGCATATAGAGAATACTTGTTAAATGTCCTGATCTTAGGACATTTTTACTGTGCATCTGGATCCAAATCTGCATCAAAATGCACTCTGAGTCACAATAAAATAAATACTCGCCAACGTTTCTTCCTTTTTAAATAAATGCATGAGAAAGTAATCAGTTTTAAATGTTGTCACTATAAGGCTCACACCCCTTTCTTAGTCAAAATCCCTTCCTGAAACCAAAAATAAGCTTTTCCATCTGACGGTGGGGTGCGATAAAAGCCTTTCCTATCATGAATTCATTCAGTTCATTAACATTAAATATTTGGATTTCTCAAACTACATCCAAAATGTACTTTGAACCATTTTTACTGGGTAGTTTTCGAGTAATCCTTCGTCAAAATCCCTTCCAGGAAACAAGAATGAGCCTTTCCTCTTACTTTAATGAGCAATAAAAAACATTCAATCCATAAGTCATTCATGGATATAATATTTTTGGTCTTAGTCCAGAATCTTAGATCTTAGATTCTGCTCTAAGATCTCATCTTTACCCCAAAAAACCCCAGGACCTGACATTTATGCACAAGAAATCTGAAACATTTAGCAAGTCACCGCCATTGTTTGACTAAAATATGATTTTAAAGGCTGATGTTTGGCCTAAATAATCAATATGACAACATATTTCCACACTTTTTGTCCTGTTTTACTCCTCAATGCTACATAATGCAAAAGAAAATCAATCAATCTGGAATTGAATTGAATTGTTTTCTTGACAGAGTTGAAAAAGCCCAAACCTTAACAACCATGGTATTTGAATTATTTTAGGCTGTGCTGTCATCTTATTAACAGCTGGGCCAATCATTTCCACTGTTTTCTGTCCTTCTTTAATCAACCAAGGGATTACTTGTTAGTTGCAGCTCTAGTTTTTGCAGAGTGTAATCTGTATAAATGATGTTTTGGGCTGGACATCAGTGTCATTTTGGGAGAACAGAGCTGTAGCTTATCGTCACGTTTGCATTTTGTCAGAGTTTGTCCTTTCTCCTCCGGTACATGTCGTTCTCCCCCTCTTTTTATGTTGTGTTGTTGCCGGTGCAGGCAGTGACACACCGATAAGCCCAGCTGTGATGACGCTGGCACTTTCTATTGTGTGGTGGTGTTCAGAGCTCAGCGGGGCCAGATCCCCCCCCCCCCCCCCCCCCCCCCCGCGGGTGCTGCTCGCTGTTTGAGCTTCCTCCAAACATTACACTGCACATCATGACGTATTATCTGTATTTACAGTAAAATACATCTGCGGATATTGTGACAGATTAAGTGAGTTATGACGCAGAAGTGCCACACTTTCTTAGATTCTGGCTTCTCAAATGTGAGGAATTCCTTCTCGTCACGGTTATATCATCACAAACTGATTATCCATCTATAATCAACATATTCAAAAAGGTCTCGACAGATCCCGAGGTGGCTTGGAAAGACATAACTAAAAAGCCATGCAAATCTCTGAAAATCTCTATCTTATTTTGTCCTTTTAACTTAGTTCATAACACAGTTGAAATAATCTGCCTCTGCTGTAATAATCCTTCAGCCTGTAAGACTTATAAGACTCAATAAGGGGACTTCCAGTATGCAAAGGGTCTTGCTTTGGGGTCTCTCAAAGAAGTGAAGTGAAATGCAGCGACAACATGGTAAGAAAACCTGGTGACTTACCATCTGGCTCAGATAGTTTGGGGTTTTCTTTGTGTAAGCTCACTGCACATCGCCTACTGTTTGCATCACTTTGGGTCTAGGGGATGCAGGTTTGGTGCTAGTGTTGGGGTTCCTTAGTCCTTTTAAGACAGTGATTCCCAAAGTGGGGGTCGGGACCCACAGGGGGTGTCGCGAGCCAGAGAGGGGGGGGGTCGCAAGTTGATTTCCAGAAATAAAATAA
>NC_045756.1:358826-375591 GCF_008692095.1 Etheostoma spectabile
ACGATTAGAAATAGCATATGTTAGCCATGATTTTAACACAAGATAAAACTAGGGGCTTAATTTAAAATAAAACCAAGCAAATAAATCCAAAGGGAACAGCTCTTTTGATTTTCACGCCCATAGTGCGTGCGCGGTTGCGCGTAATGTTTATTTACGTTTATAGTGGGGGAGGGTCGCAAGTCACTTGCACCGTTACTTTGGGGGTCGCGGGCTGAAAGTTTTGGAAACCCCTGCTTTAAGACACCACCAGAGAGGTGATAGAGGGACCAGTAAAGATGATTTGTTGTGATAGATGAGTTACAACGCGGATCATTTTATTTCTGTAGTTTGGAGCTGACGTCTCTGTTGAAACATGGGACGTCCCTTACGTTCTCAAACCAGCCTCTGATTGGCTCAGAGCGCTGCTTTTCCCCCTCTGATGGCCTTTAAACGGGTCTTATCTCATTGCAAGTCTTTGGTCTGAATTGGGCTTTGGACATCCTGAAAACCTAAAATTAACATTTTTGGTTTTGTCCAAATGTTAACAGTTTTATAAAAGGGAATGGTGTGCTCTCTACAGATGGAATATCTTTATTTCCTCCTGGTATTACAGCTCTCCTCTTTCTCAGCAGCCACATTTTGGTCCCTAATTCAGCCTTTTGGACTTATTCACGCTCCCTAGGGGGTTGGGTTGGGAACCAGAGGGTCGCCGGTTCAAGTCCTAGTACGGACCAAAGTACACCGTGTGGTCTGGTAGCTGGAGAGATGCCGGTTCATCTCTGCCAGGTGCTCTTGAGCGAGGCACCAAACCCCCCCTTCAATGGCTCAGGGTGCTGGTCCAGCCCTGGCAGCCCACTCACTCTGGTGTGTGTGTGTGTGTGTGTGTGTGTGTGTGTGTGTGTGTGTGTGTGTGTGTGTTGTGTGTGGTGTGTGGTGGGTGGTGGCTATGTGTAGTGATAACATAACAGACTGTAAACTGTAATTTCCACATAAATTAATAGTAATATATATATATATATATATAATATATATAATATATATATATTACTATTAATGTTTTGAAGAAGTGTGGTTGCAAAATGGCTGAAGCAAGTTTCCCTAACATTTGGTTGATTTTGGGTCAGTTGAGAGGGATTTGATGAGACTCGCAGGATAATATGAGCAGTAACTCCCCCTCAAACACACCGTTTGTTTTTAAACTCGGCAGCCTCTCCTCCCAGCGGACGTCTCTCTACATGTCTGACCCCCCCCCCCCCCCCCAGTCTGACACTGGCTGGTATCTCTCAAAACAGGCCAAACATTCCTGTCTGTGCTACGCTTCCCGACAAGGACACTGAAGAAGTTCTTCAACAGACGGTCAGCGTTGTGAAATGTAGTCGTGACGATGAGATACCAGGCCGATAACGGGGCAAAACCAGGATTAGAAGTTCCCAAGTTTCAACATCAGATTATCAGAGCCTAGTTTAAAATGTGTAATGGGAAAATTACATTTAACCAATGATTTTCATATTTAAGTAATTTAATTAATTCAAAAATCTAACATGAGAGCTGATTTTTAAATAATAGATCTCTTTAAAAGGCAATAAAGAGATCAAATTTACCAGTACGCTCTTTAGATATCTAGGTTGACATGTGGCTGCATTTGGTTTGGGGAGGTGTCACATCTAAGTTTAACCCTTTAGCCCTTACAATCCTCTGGTTCTTTGTTTATTTTTAGTCTATTGAGACAGAAACAAACCTTTTTCTGGACAATTTCACAACAATAAACATCATAATATCAATTGCAGTACAAAATAAAAGGATTCTAAGTCAAATGAGTAAAATGGAAGAAGGCAGTGTCAGAAAAAAGTACAAAAATACAAAATACAGTGGCAATTTAATATGGGTACTAGCCCAGACTGTTGACTGTTTAGTGACTAGACATGTTCCCAAAAAAAAAGAATGAATGAAATGAAATGACATGAATAAGATTTTAGGGCTCAGTTACAGTTAAAGTGACGTGATGAAGACATCTGTTCAGTGCACAGAGGGATTGGCTCATAAGGCTCATGAGCAGCCGGTGTAGTTTTTTTTACCTGAATCTTTTAACCCTTTACCTTCTGACAAACTGAAGCTGTTGTGGTCTTCACGTCCCGTTGATTTAACTTTCCCAGCAGCCCCGGCGGCTCTGCAGGCCCAGCAACTTGCAACCCAAAAGCTAGATTACAGCAGGGACAATAACTCCTCCCCGCCACCTCAAATCCCCCTTTATAATCCCGAGGAAATCTCCTCCGCAGCACAAGGTACAGTGGGTGTTGTGTTAATACTGGGAGGGGGGGGGGGGCAGCTCTTTAGTCATGGAGTTCCCAGATTCCTCAGAGCGCTCCTCTCTGTCAGACCTGCACGAGTTGTGGTGTCAGAGTGCGTCTTGTTTCTATCCCGAGGGTTTTTGAAGGAGTCGGCTGTGGAGAAGTGAGGTGGAAGGGTCCTTTTTTTTTGAACCAGGACCGGTGTAGACCACCACAACAACAACTTACACAAAGAAAAACCAAACTCCAAACTATCTCAGCCAGTTGGTAAGTTACCATGTTTTCTTATGTTGTCGCTCCATTTCACTTCATTTCATTGAGAGACCCCAAAGCAAATCCCTTTACCCTGCATACTGGAAGTCGCCTTATTAAGTTTTATAAATCTTACAGGCTGTGTTATAAACTAATCAGCGCCCAAAATGACATAATAAGATAGAGATTTAGGTGTAACATGGCTTTTTAGTCATGTCTTTCTAAGCCCCCTCCGGATCTGTCTAGACCTTTTTGAATTTATTGATTCATTATTTAAGGTTTTGGGTCTAAAACCTGAGGATAATCCGTTTGTAATGATATAACATAACCGAGACGAGCTGGAATTCCTCACATTTGAGAAGCCAGAATCAAGTAAATAATAAAGTATTTTACTGTAAATACAGATTATACAGATATTACGTCATAAATGTAAGTCTCTGTGTGCAGTTTTAAGACACAGCTGGACTAATTTAACCACCAACTTGGATTTATTCTCCTCATTCCTCCACTGGAAGTCCAACATGCCACAAATCAGTGTTGCAGAAGTGTAGATTTCCCCGTACAGATAGTTCAGATCTCTGGAGGTTTTTGTGGAGGGAATCGTGCTCAATGGGAAGGGAATGTGTTGTAATGAGGAGATAAATGAGCCTTCTTCCGTATTTCTTGACTTTTTAAAGTTTTCTCAGGCAATGAAGGAACCTAAAGAAGCTAAACGTGAAACACGTTTCTCCTTTTTCAGCTCACTTCTGATATATTTGATCTTTTATTTACTGTTCCTCAGAGTCCATTTTCAGCTCACTCCTTTTGTTTACTGCCCTTCTTTAGCTTAATCAAATCCTCTTGATGATGTCCTAGTAGCCAACTGGGTCAGCGCGGTTTCAGTTTCTTGTTCTTTTCACTAATGGCCTCGGCTCGGATGTCCTGATCTGGCGTCTCCTCCCCGGTGGAGTATCTCTGACGGAGCAGCTGGGTCCCCTGACAATAGACCTTCACGCTTTAGAAAGACGGACATTTGCATTTCAATTGACGCAACGCAGCTCTCACGTTGTGTGTCACATGAGCAGGGAGAAGGAGGGAAGGTTTTTAAGCCTCGTGTTGTCTTCCTGTCAACAATGGTCACTCTTTTTTTAACATTATCATCGTTTTTTCCTACATTTGTGTCACTTTTTTCAACGTTGCAAGGTGCTTTTTTTATGTTTTTGTTGTTTTTTGATATTTTTAATGTTGGTGATTTTCAGCGCTTATTTCGACGGCCCATTTTTTGTGAGAAAAAAAGGAAAATGAACTGAAAACGGGTCAATTTGACCCAAGGACAACATGAGGGTTAAGCACATGTGCTGTTCCATTGCTGCTGTTGCCTTTTTACTACATTTTAATGCAGTTTGGGTTTTTTTTTTGGATTAGAGAAGAGAATAAGAGCTGTGTAGATACTCTGCTTTGGCTTATAGCAGTGGGAGATCCTTCTATCCCAGCAAGGTGCATTCAAGCTTCAAAGGTGTAAAAAATCAGGGTTGCCTGCAGGAAATCACTCATTTAGCTGTTCTCATGAGAACCAGAAACTTTAATTTTACAGTTTTTATTTAGCTTAAGTTACTGCAATGGCAAACTGATGCTAATTTAAAAATAAAATAAAAAAAATCCTGACCTCCCGAATAGAAACTCAGACTTTACAAGCTGTTTGTTTTCTATTAAATATGTATTATTTGATTTAAACTGCATGTGGCATTAGAGAAACACCCCGTTTTACATGTCTCTTCGTCTCTGAACATTTCCTAGGAAGGAACTGAGATGCAACTGTATTTTCATAGGAAGGTTCCTAGAAAGCCGTGTGTAGTTTGGGTTTAATGAAAGGGGAAATGAAGACAGTGCTCATTTTGCACACCTCCAATTAATTCCAATTAGTGAGTGTTTAAGTCAGCTGAGCCTGCAGTAATGGTTCACCATGCAAGCAAACAATTCAGCATATAAACAGATGCGGGATAATAAAGTTTCGGAGAGATCAGTGTTAAATGGAGCATTGATTTCCAGAGAAAATTCCTCTGCATTCACTGGTTGTATTGTAAGACTTTGTATACTTTCCATCCCTTCTTTTTTCACCTAAATGTGTGCACTTCTTTTGATTTTTGTGTTTATTTTGCCTATGTAAAATGAGATTAAAACTCCTAATATCAAAGACAACAAATCATCAAACCACAACACCTTGACAGGATAATAATGTAATAATCTCTTCTGTCCAATGAGGGATTATACGCAACGAACCAGCAACTGTGGAGAAATCCGAGAGAAGTGAATCCCGGTTAGAAAGTCAGGAAGTCTTTATTCCGCTGTAGTCTCGGACTCCTCCGAGCGAGCGTATCCCTCCCTGCATTCCTTTCTGAAAAAACGCAGCGTGTCCATCGTGACCGGGCAGGGTTAAAGTTTCAATCCAAGTGAAGTCACACTTGGCTGAGAGATTTCACAACGGACTGACATTTGAACTTCAAAATTTCCCATTGACATTTTATCAAAGACAGTATTTTAAACCGATTGTTAGACATTCAAATTATCACAGTGGAGTTTGTCCTTCTAAGAGCTTTTTTATTTTTTTATTTTCTGTTATTTATAACTCCTAATTGGTGCGAAACCTTCTCACTTCAACCTACAAATTAAAAACAACCTATGGATCCACCTTAGATCGGTCTAATTTTTCTAAAAGCTAAGCAGCTAAGCGTCGTCTGGCCACATGGTTGTGACAGAGCTGTCTCCCTCTCCTGTGGTGTGATAGCCCTTCACAATAAGAGAAGTGTCACATGTTCCACCCAACAGCCAATAGGAGGTTCCCTTGGGCAAGGCACTAAACACCTGCCTGTTGGACTGAAGACATCATTGCGTAATAGTCTGCTCCAACGCTCTCTAGCCATCAGACTCTCTGGTTTTCTACACTGCTTCAGAAAGAAGAAACCATGTTGTATTTGATGATGTGTTATTCGGTGTCTTGTCATCTCTATTGTTAACGCTTGATGCAGACGTGTCCTCCTACTCCCTTTTTTCCTTTTTCTCCTTCCTTCCTTTGCTGCCCTTCAGGGCTAAAATGGTTGATGTTGTATCACCACGCACAATGCCGTCCGACACCGACGTTCATGTGGCGAGGAGCTTTCTCACCAAGATTTTGCGAAGCTCTATGAGGTACCGACAGCTAGTCCCGGTGTGTTTGCTGGTAGTTTTTGGTGATTTAGGGTTTTTAAATGGTGCTTTGTGCTCCTTCCTTTTGTATTTTGCACTGTTTATTATGTATTCATTATAAGTTCGGGGCTACCAAATGTCCTTCAGACGTAAGTTGCACGTTTGTGTCGTATTTGTCCCACTTACGTTCAGCCTCCTCTTATTAGTTGTCGTGAAGTAGACACAATATATTGTTTTTCTCCAGTTTCTGTGAAATTAGGATGTTGAGCACAGTCTTTTCTTTTTCAACATGCTCTCCAGGAAAAATCGCTTCAAAGGGTATGTGCAAGTTTGGTGTAAACAATGTGCATAGTAACGTTTAGCTTTTAGGGTTCTGGATGGTATTATAACGTACGAGAAATCAATTTGATTTTCAGACATTCACACACAAGTACCTGGAAAGTAAGTGTGTGTGTGTGTGTGTGTGTGTGTGCGTGTGCGTGTGCATACATGACTTCCAAATGAGAAACCATATGCATCCATACGTAGGGACTTGAAGGAGTTTGTCATTAATGTTGTTAGCAGATTAGAGAATATTTAAAAAATGCAATGATATTAAAGTCATATTTGACATGATATTATTTCCTTAAATACGCTGTAGTGATTTTGGATCCTCATTGAAGGACTTGCATCAATGAAATATTAATTCTGACTCTTCTTCTGCAAATGTTTCTTTGTTTTGTGAGAGCTTTAATCTCTCGGACAAACAAGCCATCCAGCAGAATATCCGTGTTTGCAACTGCGATAACTAATGATGAAAGGACGTTTTTCATTCGAGCATCCTTCCACTTTGACTTGTTGCTAAAATATGAGTATTTGAAGTGTTTAACTATTAATAAACTAGTTATTATTAAGTCGTAGTGTGCACATGGCTGTTGGAGGAGAATGATTGGTTTGCCAAAACACATAATGTTTTAACCATTGCACTCTGCAGCTGAAATGCCAAATACTCCCTTGTGTAAAGTGTTGTTTCCTCTCCGCGTTGCAGGAAGAATGACCCGGGGGGTCGCCCCCATTCCTGGCACTCCTCCAAGCTGACAGAAGAGGAGTCAGAGTCCGCCAGACGAGAAGCCACCTCAGCGCCGGTCTGGCAGCCAAAACATGAGGAAAAGTGAGACTAGGCTCACTTTCAGTTTCTCTGTGCAGGGCCAAATGTTGTTATTCATTCATTAGTGGTGGTGGTGTGTGTGAAGGATATTTTTTCAGTTTATCAAGTTCAAACATATTTTTCCAACGTTGCTCACCAGGCCCAAAGAGTCATCCAACCAAGGGGACCAGAACGCCCCGCGTCAGCTAGCCAGCCAGTTCAGCTCTGCAAGAACCATGGAGAGACTGGAGCGTCCCCCTCATGCGCACCCCCCAGGTCGTTATTCTCCAACTAAATACATCAACAGTGCTGAGCCGCTCTGCGGACCAGCAGCCAGAAGACACTCTGGGCTCAGCTGTTTCTCGAGCACCTCCAGCCCTCCTGTCCCTGACCCCAGCACATCTGATAGGAAGGGGACCAGCGCTGAAAGTATTTTCTTCAAGGGCCCTCAGAGTGCAGGGCCTCAGCAGGCGGAGCGGCCCAGGTACCTGCAGCCGACGCTGGGGAACGGAGCCCGGGAGGGACCACGGGGCGAGGATCAGCCTGCGTCTCGGGTCTCCGTCTCAGGAAGACCCAGCATCAGCCCAGTGTGGCAAGTACCAGAGAAAAAGAAGTCCCAGTCTCCTCCTCCCCCCCCACCTCCTCCCCTGCGCAGTGACAGTTATGCCGCCACAAAGGTGTTCCCTTACTCCGAAGGGCCTGGCGATCCAGCAAAGAGCCACAGCAGGTCAATCTCAAAACCAGCAGACAATAACGACCAAAAAGGCCTCAGATCTCACCAGGAGAAAACCTCAACGGGCAGACACAACTTCACCCCCCTCCCCACCAAAGACTTCCTCCATCCCAACACGGCAGCTATCAACAACCAGAACCACAACCAGCTGCATCCCAACAAACTCTTCTCGCTTTCCAGCAATGATGTCCGACAGCCTCATCACACCCAGCTACCTGCCCACCAGAGGCAATACAGTGACGAAAGCCCCCTCTACCCACAGACCAGGTCAGCTCCTCCCACCAAGATTCAGAGTGTAGGAAGCTACTATCGCAGCCTGCAGGATCTGCCCACAAACACCTTCAGCCGCAAACATGTCCGGCACTCCACAGCATCCATGGCGAGTTCTGCTGCAAACCCCAACCTGGAGAATGGGTGGCACAACAGATACTACGGCCTGGCAAACAGGCATTCAGTTCAGACTGCTGCGCTCCAGGCCAGGCAGGGAAAACCAGAGGGTCGAAGGGAGGAAATTGAGAAACCCCATTGGGGGAATAGCAATGAACCAAGCTTCCCAAGTACATTGAAGACAAACAATAAGGCAAAATACTCTCTACCTCAGTCCCAGCTGCCTTATAGTGAAAACAAGGAGCTCCATTCCCATCAGGGGAAAGGTCTACATTATGAACCCAAAACCTCTGAACTTTCTGTTCAAAGCCGCAGCCCAGCGGATGCTGCAAAGAGAGATGAAGGCCATGCTAATGACGTTAAAAGACAGTTCCCAACACACCAAAGTAATGATCATAAGGTTAATCTTTCAAGGCACCAAGGCCCATGGATGCCTCAAGAAGATCAGCGGATATCCCCTCTGAAAACCCCACTTCTCCACTCCCTGGCCCAGGAGAGTAGGAGTCTGGCTGTGAGGCAACCAGCAGCTACAGCCGTGGGTGTCATGTCCACCCAGGATGCCAGTGACGCCATGGCCGCCAGCAGTGGAAAATCTAATCGCCGCGGCGACCGTTATGCCACCTTCCTCCGCAATGAGATCCAGCAGAAGCGAGCCCAGCTGCAAAAGAGCCGTAGCGCTGCAACACTGATGTGCGATGCAGAGGATGAGGAGTCAGAGGAGTGGAGATCCAGAAAGACTTCTGGTGTCTCCTCCTCCAACACCTACAAGGACCACCTGAAAGAGGCGCAGGCCAGGGTCCTCCAGGCCACCTCCTTCCAGAGACGAGACCTTGAGCCTCTTGGACCAGAAGCGGCAGTGGTTAAAACCACCACTGGACGCGTTAGAGGACGTAAGCGCTTCCCCCTGGCCAAGAGGATGCACTCCTTCTCAGAGCCTGACAAGATAGACAAAGTGGGAATGGAGGGAGAACCTAAAAATGGGTCATTTGGAGAGAGAAGGAACTTCTTTGAGACCAAACCGGCATTTCCCAGGCCTGTGCTGAAGTCCAGTCAGGGTACAAACTTGAACCCTGACCCTGGTGAGATAGGAAAACCCAAAGAGAGAACTCCCTCTGGAGATCCTGAGGAGGCTCACTCAGCCGCAGACCCCAAACCCCTCGGCCCTGGACATGAGCAGGTCTTACTAGAGCAGCAGAGGCTTGGGACCTTTGCTGAGTACCAGGCCACGTGGAGCAAACAGAAGAAGTCATCAGAGGCCAAGACGCAAGGGAGGTTTCACTCAGCGGAGAACATCTTGGATGCAGATGCCAAGGAGACGGCTGTGTGCATCCACGAGAGATCCCGATCTTCTCCCTCTGCAGACTTCTACACACAGGTGGGAAGCCCAGAGTGTATTTGTTTGTCACTTAATGATGTAGAGAAGCCACATTTTTTAAATATGTATGTATCATAACAGAGTGCACAAAACCTACAGAGTCTGTCTTACAAGCATGAGCTACTTAGTAATGGATGGCATGAAAATAAAAAGTAAAGCTGTATTTTTTTAAGTTATTAAATAAGACCCTTTCTTTTCCTTTTCTTTTGCAGAATATTCCTTCACTATGGAAAGACCCCCACAGCCAGCAGAGCAGTTACAGGTGAGATTAAGATGTAAAACATGGCACTGTTAGATAATACAGGAGACAATAGAGATGAAAAATAATTAAATCTGCACACGCCAAAAATTACTCAAAGTCCAATCAAAAAACAAGTCATTCTGACATGGACCAAACAAATTCTTTACTCTTCTTCTTCTTTACACACTTACTGTATTACTTTTAATGCTTAGTAGGTGTTTGGGTTTGGTATGTCATTAAATATCCAATGATCTGAGAGGAAGCAGGATGGCTCACTGTTAATAAAACGGCACTCTCCAAAGTGTCCAACAGGACCTGTTCACTCTGTCAGTTGTCCTGCAGCATCGGCCAAAAAGAAATGCATGTGACGTTTACATGTGAATGTGGAAGGGTTTTTTTTTCGTCTCGGTTTCTAATTCCATGTTTCCTGAGCAGAAAGGAAAATATAATTTTCTGTCAAACTAGATCTCTTCCCAACGCTCGTCTCGGGTTGTTGGAGCTCATGTTAGGGTGAACGGTATCTTCTGGACTCCAGTAGTAAACTCTACACCCAGATTTACAGAAGTGAAACTACAGGTGATTCTTAAGCTGCTTTTGAAAAAAAATACACTTATCTGTTGCGTACATGGTTACATTCTTGGATAAATGGTGAAATTAATCCACATTATTTGCTCTTTTGTTATGTTTTTAAATGACATAAACACCTTTCAGGAAGCACAATGTTATAAGCTATAAGATATCTGGCTGAATGGTGGCCCAGATTCCTTCTTTCTAGTTTTACTTCATGCAACGTTTAAGTGGGTGGTGTAAAGTTTTACTATTCAACATTAACCAAAACCTTGTAATCTATGTAATGCCCATTTCACTTTACAACTAAAGATTAAGATAAAAGTGTTGCTAATGTTTCTCATCTTGCCAAAACATTAATGATAACATGGATTAACCACTTAATATAAAGTTTATTTAAGTGACATGTGTCCGGAAAATTTAAGAAATTCCATTTATGAGGAGCCTGAGATCATTTCTGCACTATTGTCTACCGAATGAGTGTCTTCACATTTTTTTTTTTTCAAAAGATATAAGTTTAGAGTGTCCAAAGTTATCTAATCATAAATAAGGGAAACAATATAAAGTCTGGATTAAAAGTGGGGACTTTCCCTTTAAAATGAAATGTCAGTCCCATGCCTCAGGTTTCCTAAACTGTAACACACACACTGTGAACAGCAACACACATCTAAAGTCTCTAAACCTACGAGCCAACAGGCAGAGGATCCACTGTTGTGGTTTTAATAAACCAATCAACATGTTAGCGGAGTAAACATGGCGGCGCATTAGCCAGGTAAACACACCAGGTGTGAGCTTTGCACACCGCTCTTAAACATGCTCCTTATTCTCCAAAATGATAAGCAATGGAACATGCCCACTGAACTGCAGAATAAATTTTTTTTAGATGTACTTAAAGAGTTAAAGCCTTTTTTCCATAACCAGAGCTGTGGCTCAACCAGCCAGACAACTCCTTCTGACTCACGCTGTCTTGATGGAGTTTGGATTAATGCCCAATTTCATTCTGGTGAAACCCACAGTACATATGGAACGGATCCATGTAGTAGTACCAGGGTATAAACAGACTTTTCTCCTCTGAACCTATAACATATAACTTCCAAACAGTTCTTCCATATTTGTTTTAAAGAAGAAAGGTACAGACAGAACATTTCATAAAACATCGTCATAAAGCTTTATAAAGAGAGACAGTTGTTCCAGCTCCTTTTGTGAAGAAGCTAAAATGAGACTTTCCCTCAGGTACTGATGGATTTTGTCTTTATTTTGACCTCTAGAGGAAAAACAGAGAGCAAGCTGCGATACCAACCCAACCACAGCCCACAGTCGGCCCCGTCAGTCCCGAGAAACCAGGGCCTGGTCCCAGGCCTCGCTGACCACAGGACCAAACCAGACGCTGCCAATCCCTCCCACACCACACACTCCTCAGGTCCTCGCAGCCTCAGCCCCAACGCGGGCTCCCAGCACCCATCCCAGCTTCCACAAACCAAGGGCCTCCTGCCTCCGCCCAGGCCCCATTTAGGCCCAGAAACCACATCCTCCCCCCAGGAATTCCTCGCTGGCGCCCAGGCAGGCCCGGCAGCGCTCCAGCCTCTGTCCAGCTGCAGCTCTGACACCCAGCACCATGCTACTCCCCAGGATTCCTCAGCCGGCCCCGCCCCGGCTAGCTCCCTGCACCTCGGCCGGGCGTCCGGAGCAGACGTGAGCGGAGAAGGTGGAGAATGTGAGGTGGAGAAGGAGAAGGAGCAACCGCGGCCACCTTCCTCGTCATCCCTGTTCTCCTCCTGGACTGCCGCTCTGTTTCTTCCCGCGACAGATCGAGCGCGACCTCCATCTCCACAGTTTGTACCCCTCAGGCTGACTGACAGGCCGCCGGCGGTGTTCGTGCAGGATGACTCAACACTCAGGTGAGCAGAAGAGCTAAAGGACTTCAGGTCTCCTCACCGCCCCTCTTACATAAAGCGGTTTCCTTTTTATTCCAGTAGAGGAGGCTTTGAAGTTCCAGTCAGGCAGGGATAAACACCAATAACAGAGTGAAGAAACACAAGATGATTATGCTTCTATGTCAGACTTGTGGTGGGATTGACCTCACATAGCATAACAAATGTCAAAGGCATTAACTTAAAAAAAAGCTGATGAAAATGCCCAATATTTAAAATGTGCCCACAGAGAGGAAGATCAGTTTGATCGTGCTTGATGTTGATTTCCTCTGCGGCTTCGAGGCAAATTGAACTGGAGGCTGTCATTTTGTTAAAGCCACATTTTGTGCAGTTGTGACCTTAGTTTCTTTTCCATTGCAGTTCTACTGTACGATCCATTTCCCTTAATTAGAAACGGTCGACTGCGTAGCTCTGATGTGTATTTAAAAAGGTTTCCATACTCTGTGCTTCATTCTTA
Source organism: Etheostoma spectabile (assembly GCF_008692095.1). Lineage (NCBI taxonomy): Eukaryota > Metazoa > Chordata > Actinopteri > Perciformes > Percidae > Etheostoma > Etheostoma spectabile. The sequence goes on from NC_045756.1 coordinate 371,325, forward strand.
GAATGGCTGTATTTGTAATCGTCCCATTAGAAGACATTGGGTTCCCAGTACTGGAGTTTATGCAGCGATCTGATACCACGTCATTCAGCCTCAAAGAAAATCTACTTTAAAGTAGTTTTGTTTATGTTTTTCCATTACGACTGACTGTCAAACTGGATAATACGAGAAAGTTCTACGGCATTCATTGTTGTGTTTGTTCACGTTTCAGATTTTAACAGCAATGATAGAAATCATATTACATCTTTACAAAGGTAGAAGTATAAAGCTGTTAAAACATAATCAAACATACGACCCATTGGGACTTCAGGTGTGAGAAATCGCTGTCAGGAAGGACAAATGGTATCGCACCATCTCTAATAAATGATAAAATAGATGATTAAGTATAAGGCTTTAATATTAAAATCTGTTCCATGTCCAGGTCCGAAGAGGATTTGACCCCCCCAGCTGAGATGGATGTGAACAGTCCAGTGAGGAAAGTCCCCGTGAGGATTGTCCACTCTGAGAGCAGCTCGGAGCGAGAGGGCAGGGCCCACCTCACCTGCAGCGCCTTCCAGCCGCCGGCACGCACCCCCACCACAGGGGGCCCGGCCTCGTCCCTGTTCAGCACCTACACCCGTCAGGCCCCTCAGGCACCGAGTCAGGCTCTAGTCCCGGACTCGGTCCCTGAGTCCAGCTCAGAGGAGGACGCCAAGAGAGAGGAACTGGCCAGGGACATCATGGATAAAGACAAGTCCTTGGTGGACATCTTGGACCAGAGCAGCAGGAGGACCACCATGGACCTGATGGAAGGACTCTTCCCCACAGAGGAGCAGATCCTGGAGGGGGCCCACCAGCGCCGGAGGGCCTCCTGTGGCTCCAGACTGCCCACCTCATCCCCCAGGAGCATGGACAGGTGGGACATTTAAGAAATACAGCCCGGTGTAGAAGTTTAACTCTCTTTAGAGAGCATTAGTTCAACTTATTTATTACATTAGAACTGCTTGTCTCTTTTTTGCTGCATCCTTAAACTTACACCGCAGTGAAAATCATTTCAACTTTCCCATGTGCTCTGTGCATTTTGTGAGTAAACTGTAATTGCATCCAGAAAGTGTGTGTGTGTGTGTGTGGGGGTTCCCTAACATCTATCCTGCATATGTGATGCTGAGCAAGACACTTAACCTGCAAGATCTTCTCGGAGTGACTTTGTCTGGTCGACTGGATTCTCCTGGACTTCATCATCTAATTACATAACAATTTTGACATCTAGATTCTTAGAATCAAATTCTTTTTTTAATCTATTTTCACTCTTAGGAATTAGAAAACGTTTTTTTCACTTTTGCATACTGTATGTGACTATAGATAAATGCACAGTCAATGCAAAATGATAAACTAAAAGTTTATGACAATTACATAAAAGGATACACAAGGGGATTTAGTACCATTTGTTATAGACCAATGTAAGTTTTAAAGCCTGAGTGAGCTGAAGGTTTTCGGTTTGTTTCCTGTCCAACCTTCAGTCAGCCTGCCCTCTGGTGGACAAATGTCTCATCACTGTGTGGGTGTGTGTGACACCTCAGTAGCACTTACTTTTGTCTGCAATATGATAATTAATGTGTGTGTGTGTGTGTGTGTGTGTGTGTCAGGAGGGAGGAGGAGGACTTGTCTGCTTCAGCAGCGGCCTCTCTGGTCCCCAGCTCCTCGTACTACAACACGTCGGCTCCCAAAGCCGAGCTCCTCATCAAGATGAAGGACATGCAGGACCAGCAGCTGGAGGAGCCGGACTCTGAGGACGAGCTGGACGTCGACCTCGCCAGTAAAAAGGTGAAACTCACCCACTGAGAGATAGATGGCATGTTACGTTATTATATAATATGTATTAATATTACTCCGCAGCCTCCATTAGTCAATATCGACAGAAGTCAGACTCAGAAAAGGTTTTCTTGCCACAATAACTACGCTAATGTGGAATTTTCCTTGGTGAAAGGTGCATTCATAAACAAACCAACACACATATTAAACATTGATATGAATAAACAATACAATACAGAAAAAAAACATATATACAGTACATACAAAGCAACTGTTTCAAGGAAAGAGGCTGAATGGGTTGAGCGCAAAATTTGCAAAGAATATATAGTATGTGCAATTGGCAGATGTGAAGTCCAGGATGAAGGTCTGTGATGTAGTTACTGGGAATGGGGGGGGTTGAGAGTCAGAGTCAATGGGGGCCCGGGGCCCTCCTGGAGAGGCTTACTGCTGAGGGCCAAGTGAGGTTTTGGTCACACTGTTTTCAAATTGGTAATTATCTTGCGTTTTCTGCTGTGAGATAGAGTAGGACAACTTTCTCCTTTCTTGTTGTGATGCTCTAAATGTGTTTTACTCCATTTGTGTTCGTCGTGCTTTTGCAGCAAGAGCTGATCTCCAGCCTGGCGAGGAAGCTGGAGGTGCTGCGGGACGCACGGCAGAGCCTGCAGGACGACGTGGAGGACAACGAGGCCCTGGGCCGGGAGGTGGAGGCCACCGTGCAGCGCCTCTGTCAGCCCAACCAGCTGGACAAGTTCTGCATGTTCGTGGGCGACCTGGACAAGGTGGTGAGTCTGCTGCTGTCGCTGTCGGGGCGGCTCGCCCGGGTGGAGAACGCTCTCAACACCCTGGAGGACGAGGCCTCGCCAGAGGAGAAGGTAACGGCCTCCCAGTCTGTAGGATGATGCGTACTGTTCCCCTAATTAAAGTTCTTCGATCTATGTTCTTCGACCCATGTCTTTGTGTCTAAGTGACAATCTTTGTCGTTTTTAGAATCCCTTTTAAGATCTTATTGTTTGTTTTTAAATCTCTTAATGGGCTGGCACCATCATATTTGTCTGGTATGCTGAATTTGCACCCTCCAGTCAGAGCACTCAGGTCCAGGACCAGGTGCTTTCAGACTGTCCCAGAACCAGACTGAGACCCGGAGGGGACCTGGTGCTTTTAGACTGTCCCAGAACCAGACTTAGACCCAGAGGGGACCAGGTGCTTTTAGACTGTCCCAGAACCAGACTTAGACCCAGAGGGGACCAGGTGCTTTTAGACTGTCCAAGAACCAGACTGAGACCCAGAGGGGACCAGGTGTTTTTAGACTGTCCCAGAACCAGACTGAGACCCAGAGGGGACCAGGTGCTTTTAGACTGTCCCAGAACCAGACTTAGACCCAGAGGGGACCAGGTGCTTTTAGACTGTCCAAGAACCAGACTGAGACCCAGAGGGGACCAGGTGCTTTTAGACTGTCCCAGAACCAGACTGAGACCCAGAGGGGACCAGGTGCTTTTAGACTGTCCCAGAACCAGACTGAGACCCAGAGGGGACCAGGTGTTTTTAGACTGTCCCAGAACCAGACTGAGACCCAGAGGGGACCAGGTGCTTTTAGACTGTCCCAGAACCAGACTGAGACCCAGAGGGGACAGAGCTTTCTCAGTAGCAGGTCCTAAGCTCTGGATCTCTCAACATTAGAGCAGCATCCTCTATTCAGAGTTTTAAATCACTTTTAAAAACTCATCTTTTTGCTCTGGCTTTTAACACAAGCTGAGCTGTGACATTTTATTTTAATGATTTGAGCAAAGTTTCCTTTTATCTGTTGTCTGTTTTTATTGTTTTTGGCATATTCTGTTTTAGATGTGTTTTTTTTTTTTTTGGTTAGTTATGCTTTTATCTTATGTTGTTATTTATAATTGTGCAGCACTTTGGGGCAGTAGTGACTGTTTGTAAATGTGCTTATTTTTAAGTGTCTGACAACATTATGGAAAGGATTTCTAAAAAGGTTGTCCTTGTTGTTAAATTAGGATCCTTTTTTTGAGCATAAAAAAATCTGCAAAATCGCGGTTGCTATAGCCACCAGACTCTACACCCAGATTTACAAGTGTCTGCACAACTACGAGTGATTTACTGAGTGGAGAGTGTATCATTTTATCCTTAAGCTGCTTTTGAAAAGCATCGTAAAAACACACTTCATTCAAGTCAGCAGACACAAAATAGAAATATCAAACGCCATTTTGGTTTTTCTGTCCACTTTTGCAACAATCACAACCCTAGTTTAGGTTGAAATAAACACATTTCACATTTACATGTGAAAAAGATACACGCTAAAAGAATTAATTTTTTTAAATGGAGTGTGTTGGGATAAGCGATAGCTGTTTCTGGTTAGACAGAGAGGATTTTACTCTTTTAAAAAAGGTCTTTCTCTGTAGGGATCCGTTCCATAATGTTGTCAGACACTAAGACTAATCATCTGAGTCGGTTATTGGCAAAAACAGAA
>NC_045756.1:375601-385463 GCF_008692095.1 Etheostoma spectabile
ATGAAATTGACGATGCACATTTGTTCTGTTGGGTTACGTTACAGCGTTCTTGGACCAATTTCAAAGGTTGTTGTTCCCATCGGTCACTTACCCTCAAAAACAGGAAAGGAAAGGTTGAAAAACCAAAGTTACCCTTTAATAATAATTATAATAACCTTCCTTCATCAGCGAACCCTGACGGAGAAGCGTAAGCTGCTGATGCAGCAGCACGAGGATGCCAAGGAGCTGAAGGAGAACCTGGACCGGCGGGAGCAGCTGGTTTCCGGCATCATGGAGGCCCACCTGGACCCTGAAAGCCTGGACGACTACCGGCACTTTGTGAAGATGAAGTCGGCCCTCATCATCGAGCAGCGGAAACTAGAGGACAAGATCAAGCTGGGCGAGGAGCAGCTCAAGTGCCTGGTGGACAGTCTGCCGCTGGAGCAGAGGCCGCTGCTCTGATGCCTTCATTTGGAGAAACATCTGGTCTTTCAGAAGAAATACAGGACCAAGGTTGAGGCACCAGTTGGGGGACCTTTTTTTCCCTTTTTAGGGTTCTACATGTAGCATTTTGATATTAATGTCATTGCTTAATTGTGTTCACGGCTGGAAGGATTTCAAAATTGCATCTCACTTTACTTATTTGATAGTTCCTCGCTCCTCGGTTGAACCAGGAGTTGTTCTGTCCCTCTTTCTTGTAGGCCGTCTCCAAGCTCTTATTCCTGCCCCGAGGAGTGATGGTAGAGGAGAGATCTCTGAGGAGCTATGAGCAAGGAGGGAGGATGGAGGAAGGATCTATAAGTGAGGAGGGAGGAGGGATCTCTGAGGAGCTATGAGCGAGGAGGGAGGAAACATCTCTGAAGACCTATGAGGGAGGATGGAGGAAGGATCTCTGAGGATCTAAGAGCGAGGAGGAAGGAGGGATCTCTGAGGAGCTATGAGCGAGGAGGGAGGGTGGAGGAAGGATCTCTGAGGAGGGAGGGTGGAGGAAGGATCTCTGAGGAGCTATGAGCGAAGAGGAAGGATGGAGGAGGGATCTCTGAGGAGCTATGACCTAGCATGGAGGAGGGATCTCTGAGGAGCTATGAGCGAGGATACCTGAAAGCAGCCTTCCCTAAACCCTGAAGCTGAAAGCCGTCGCTAACTCCGCCCACACAGCTGACAAAAGGAAGGGAAGCAAGTGGTGGAGCAAGTGATGCAATTTAAAGGAAGTGAGAAGCACCTCAAGCCTCCATTTCATGCCAGTGGTTTTTGTTATTGTTTCTCAAAATTAACATTTCCATGTGGCCCCTTTTGACCGAATTGAGGAGCCTCATGAACTGAATTTGGTCGATTAGACCGATAAGGTCGATTGAGGTCCAATTTTTGCACAATGACAAGAACACAGCCATTGTGTTGTCATTTGTAGTTAACTGATTCATGTGACTACACACACACACACACACACACACACACACACACACACACACACACAGACACAGACACACAGACACACGCACAAACCGAATGATGTTCTCAACCAGACCCATGATTTTGGTTGTCGTCATCAGTGTTTCCAGTCTCCCTTAATTATTTGTGTCAGTGAATTATTGTATTTAAGTCGCATCATGAGCTTGCTCCCCCACTGTATGTGGCTGGCTGTAAGTTTTATTTTGGTAAGATTTTCTAGTAATTTATTGTAGCCTTTTTGAAAAATAATATATGGAGAAAGGGGAAATGTTTCCCCAGTATTTTTATTTTTTTGTTTTCTAACTAATTGAAATGAAGAGTTTGATTCCAAAGTGCTGTTTTCCTCTTTAAATATGATGATATTAAGTTAGCTTTCTATCTCTTCCTTTGTGTAGGATATTAATCTAAAACTTCTACATATGATGCATATCTCATTTTGGAGTGAAACTCTTTAATTTACACTAGAATAAGGGCTGATATCTGCACATATTCTCATAAAGACGATGTTGACTTTTTCCAGCAGGACAGACGTGGTTGCTTCTTCTTGTTTTCTATCGGATAAAACACTGCTAATATTCCCTGGATGGTTCTGCTGCCTGTATCTCAAAGGTTTTCATTCACACTTGGTGCTTTTAGCTGAAGCTCCCATCCAAAAACGCGTCACCCCGGGACTCCTGACTGATCTTTTCTGCTTTCTCCGAGTGAAAGGACTGAGGCCCAGCTGGTGTTTCTGTGGAGGTTAATCTAAAAGTTTGCACTTTACTCTCTGGTTTGGCCCCTTCACGGGACCCTCTATCTATACGCTTATATATTTAATTTATTTAAAGCCGTGCCTACTGTAGCCTCCCACCACTGTGAACATTATGAGCTGAGTGGGCATCCCCCTGGGTACTGTGTACGGCCCACTGTGCAGTCTTTTCACCAACTTTAAAAGCAATAAAAATGATAAAGCTGAGCGATGTGGTGAGCTTGTTCTTTTAATTTGATATAATCATGTGGGTCAGTTTTATGGAACAGTCCAGCTAGCAATACGTTGATCAAGTCAATACGCGTTCATTTTCTTTAAAATAAGTGACAAACTGTCAATGCAGTTTAAAAACAAAAATTCTGTTCTCTAGAAAATCAAGTTTTAATCGTTTTCTAGAAAAGAGTGCATCTTGAAACAAGAAAAAAAAAAAAAGTTCTCCCTGCTGTTGATCTGTTTTCTGTCTGCTGATCAGCAGCATTGCACACTAACAAGACCCATGCATATAACAGGATATATATATATATATATATATATATATACACATAGTATATATATATGATCTGATAGCTTATAACCGGAGCAGCAGCCCGAGCTGGCAGAGCTCTTCCCCTCCAAAAACCTCAGTTGTGGCTTTCGTTCCCTTTTCGCTCCCAGCTTTACTGACTGTACAGATTCCTCCAACCTGTTTGATTTGAATATTTTGTTGTAAATTACTTCATAATTTAGTAGGCCATCGTTGTCTGATTGCTGTCTCGGAGGCTCTTCTGCCCTGCATGACTTGAATTACTTGTTGGTAGTGAGAAATCGGTCACATTTGAAGATCAATCAGGTCTCGGTATCAGACTGAATCTACTTTGCGACCTTTGAAACAGACAAAAGTACATTGAAACACAAGTTAAGTACATATGCAAGGCAACGGAATACCAACAAGCTAGTACTAGACCAGTTACCACGGAATGTAGGTAACGAACTGGCGCCGAAGAGGTGGTCGGCCCAGGTTTAAGTATGGATGAGGTGATACTGATGATGAAGCTCAGCTGTGTAGTCAGATGGAGGAGGGGAAGAGTAGACACGCCTCTAATGGAATCCGGTAAGAGCGCCCTCCGGCGGCCGATGAACACACAGACAGACAAACAGGGAAAAACAACACAGAAGACAGCGGACCCATAACATATAGAGGTAATCACAAAGAAACACGTAGGACAACTTCCAACTTTCACCTACATTTACGCTTAAACTAAACCCCTTTTTCAGGATTTATTCAACTTTTAGCTTGTACATGTACCAGTTATACGCAAGTCTTTCAAAATCATGTAAAATTCAGTCATGTATTCATGAAAAATTCAGCTGCAGATGTCCGTGATGACGTATTTTAGTCCACTGGTTTACATCATCTCCCACTTTTACAAGCCCACGCTGGGACTTTTTCCAGCTCTAGCCGTCATCCTGGACTTTTCCTGCACCTGTTGGAGGGACAATAATGATCATTTAAACTGCCAAACCTCTTCAGGACCAGGACAATATGTCTGGCTTTCTTTCAGACACAGAAACACACTTTTAACCCAAGTTCCTCTTCCTTTCCTTAGCCGCGCCTGTAAACTTTAGTTATGAGAGAGGTCTACTTAAATATCCTTATGAAGTGCTGATTTAATTTAGGTAAACTGACAATCTGCAGTAATAAAAGAAGGTGAGTCATTTAAATGTATCAGCAGCAAAGTTATTAATTTTTTTTTGTGAAAAACAGACAGTTACCAACGAGAGGAGACTTCTGTCTTCATCTTTCAGTCATGTTTTATTTTGCTGGACCGTCGAGGCAAATCCTGACTAAACTGTAGGTGGGTCGCTGTGTTTTTGGCTCATGTTACTTTTTTTTTTTTTTACAATATTCCCTACATCAAAGTTGGACATGGCACAGTTCCCGTGCCCCTACAAGTGTGAATTTCTGCATTTAAGTGAAAATTATGCACTTCTTTTTCTAGTTTATTCCAGTCATTTTTACACAAAACGCCACTCGCCCCAAAACAAGTGAAACCAAATTACATTTCAGCTGTAGTTGAAATGACAAATAAACCTCGACTTAAAAAGCAAATGCACATTTAGGAATTGTAGGTTATATTCAGTCAATAAATGTGTGTGGAGGCTTTAAAATCCTGACTGTCTGTGAGAAAACCACCTGGCCTGATACGTCTGAAAGGGAGTACCAGAACACTGGGGAGATAATTAGAGTTTAATAAAAGAGGTATTTTGTGTAACCTTGCTTTTACGAGGGGGAGAGGAACTCGGAGGCTGGACAACATCCAAAAAAAGATAAGAGCACGACCAGGGCTGGGCCGGAGAGCTGGTCAAGTGGAGAAAAGCTAGGCTTCTGTTACGGGGTCAGACCTGGAAAGACTTTACGGCTTGAAGATAGTCCTCAAGGACTTCTGAACCATATACAGTAGATATATGTACTTTTATTTGCAATATAATTTACTTAAGATTTGGTATAACTTAGCTGAGCAAATCCTGCATATTGGCTTTTCTGGTCTATGGTTTAAATGAATACAAACTTAAAGGAGCAGTCTTTGAGATCCGGCCTCCAGACCTGGTCTCATTTATTCCTTCAGAGTTCATCCGTATTATCCGAAGACCTTCACCCATTACATGAAGCTTTCTTATAATCCAGTTACACTTCAATGCTAATTTTACTCTCTTTGGAACTAGATTATGTTTCTAAAACAACACAGCAAACCTGCAACAGGAAGACAATTTCCCCAAAAAGAGGACTTAAGTTAAGGATTTAACATTTGTTCCATAATACCACAAATATTATCTATAAAAAATATATAAGACAGAAAATGACCACTTCCCAGCAAACCCTTTCCATATTTAAGGGGTTTTAATCATAGTGTCTTAGTTCAGTTATTGCTCAACGCAATTAAGCTATAACTGCAGTGAAGTGTTAAAAGGGTTGCACTGAAACTAAATGACAGTAACAACAATAACACCTCCGTGCCTCTTCATCATATTCTGTCAATCATTTACAGTTTCATGACAGGAAACTGCATCGAGTTATTGATTCCAAGATGAGGAAGTGCCCTGCTGCAGACAGGCCGAGGAAGACTTCCTGTTGGAGGGTTCAGTCGGTTCTGGTCTCAGAGTCAGAAGGCTGCTCGCCCTGCAGCACCCAGGTACGTCGGGGGGGGGGTTAGACTTCCAGCTGTTTAGACTGTGATGAACCGACGATCCCTTAAATCTTCCAAACCTGCTTGAGTCTTGATCAATAATATCCTCCAAGTAGGTTTCACTGTAATCCTTTTTGAATTACACAAGTTAATTTGCAGATGCCTTGTTTGCGAAACGTTAAAAAACAGATTGTAATGGATTTGTTATTCTGATCTATGTTTTTTGAAGTGATGAAATGGACAAGAAAACTATTTGCTCCTTTGAGTCTATGGGTCTTATGGTAGATTGCATGAAATGATAAAATAAATGAACATAACTTCCTTTTCTTATTCCATGTTTTGGGATTTTAGCCGCTCTTCCTCTTACGCTGTTTTCAGTTGAACATTAATTGAACATGAATTTAGATAATGTAGTAATAATGAATATGATAATTAAAACACTTAATACATGTAATGAAAGTGTTCTTTAAGACATAACACCTGTGATTAATGAGACTCCTTTGAAGCATTTGACCCAGTTAATATCAGGAAGTCTCCTGTTGTTTCACCAACAGGGAATAAGGTTTATTCCCCTTTGTGGATCAAGCATTACAACAATTATGTTCTACTCTACTCTGTAAAAAAACAAAACATTTAAGCTAATGTATTAAAAGCAGAGAGAGCAAACCAAGAGAAAGAGACAGTGGGTCACACTATGCATTCATGTGGCATTTTACAGCTTGTACTTTTATTAAAATCAGAAAGGAGAAGGCGATAAACGAATGTGGATCTTCTGCAGTCAAACAAGCATAGTTGGTTAATTTTTAAACCAATCCCATATTAACATGATCCCAGTGAAGGCAAAGTGTTCTCATGATACACTTATTTCAGGCTCAGCTAGTCTCAACATGTCAACATCGTCTTATGTGTTTGAATGTAGTCCCCAGGCGAGGTAGTTTTACCCAAAAAAACTCATCAAGAGAGGTATTTTGTATCAACAACCCGGATTTAAATCAAAAAGAACATCCCAGCATGATAACTCCATGACATCTGCACGTTGAGAGAAATGCTACACACCTGTGTGTGTGTGTGTTTGACTTTGTGCTGCAGGTGCTTGTTGTCCAGGTAACCAAGGAGACCAAAGAGCATCGGAGGACCTGAAGTGGGACTCAGACCTTCCACCTGGGTTCCATGTCCTGTTTGGTGGGATCAGGACTTTCTAGGTAAAGGGCTGCAGCTAACGTCTCATTGTCAAAGATCTGTTATTTTGTCAGTTAATGGATCAGTTGTTTGGTCTATTATGTTATCCCAAAAATGTGGGCGGCCTCTAGCTCACCCAGTATGACCCCATGAGTCCTGCAACGGCCCCGGGTTTAAATCCGACCTGCGGCCCTTTGCTGCGTGTCCTCCCCAGAGATGGCAAAAGTACTCACTTCAAAGTCCCGTCAAAGTCAGCTTTATTGTCAATTTCTTCACATGTCAAGACATACAAAGAGATCGAAATTACGGTTCCCTCTTTCCCACGGTGGAGACAAGACATTTTTAACCAATTAGGTCCACAGACAAACATAACATTCAAGTAAACAATATAAAAAGTAAAAATAAGAAGATATATATGAGGAAAGTAAGAGCAGCAAAATTTGTGTTTTCAGGACTACAGGACAACAACAACAAGTGTGCAAAGTGGAGTAGTGCAAGGCAGCCATTTGGGGTCCAAAGTCCAGGATGTTTATGTAACTGAGGGTAGAAGTACAGATAATTGTCTTAAAAAAATACTCTGGTAAAATTAGAAGTACTGAATTAACTTCTTTACTCAAGTAAAAGTAACAAAGCACAGGCTTGGAAATTTAAAGTATAAAAGTAAAAGTAGACTTGCGAATGACAAAGCTCCCTGGACCAGACAGATGTTGCTAGAGAGACGCTGAGAAACTACCGTGGACATGGAATAAAGGCTCTTTATATGTCATTGGCCACATTTTAAATGGATGTCTGCCAATAGGCCCGCAACATATAGCGTATTTATTATTATAAGATTCGGACCGAGTAGCAAGATATGATCTCAGTTGTGATTTTGTGGGAGGTCTGAGTATATTCCCACCCAATTAGATTCAATTTGCTATTGTATAACGTTACTTCCCATCGCTGGTCCTCCCCCATCTTATCGACTGTCACTAAATTAAAGGGAAAAGCCCTTTAATTGAAGAAAATGTCAGAAAATGGAGAAACGTGATCAGTGTTTCCCAAAAAGTCCAAGATGACGTCCTCAAATGTCTTGTTTGGACCACAGAGCGGAGAAGAAACTGGAACGTATTCACATTTAAGATGCTAGAATCAGAGAATTTTACTCAAATCGAGTATCCAAATATATGTTGTTATTAATTTGATTGTGGCCAACTATTCATTTACCTGATTAATCTGTGCAGCTCTCCACCAGCGCTCCACTGCCATGAGGTACCTGGTCCACAGCACCCACGCCCAGCTCGGGGCCCTCTGGCTGAGCTGCGTGGGCTGGGTGCTCACCGCCGTGGCCCTGGGACTCATCCAGTGGAGGGTTTGGCTGGTGTCTGACAGGGGGGTCATCAGCTCCGGAGTGGCCTGGGTGGGGGTCTGGCGGGCCTGCTTCCACAGCCACACCCTGGTGACCCATGGCTTCAGGGTCATGCACTGCAGGTCCATGAGCCTGGCTGAGGCCTTCACGCCTCCGGAGATCGGGGCAGCTCAGGTTCTCATGATCCTGTCTCTGGTCCTGGGGCTGTGTGGGAACGCCGGGGGGGTTTATGCCTTGAGGAACATCTACTTCAGGACGCAGGAGGACTCCCCAGTCCGCTTGGCGTTCTTCACCACCGGCGTGCTGTGCCTGATGGCCGCCGTGATGTCACTCATACCTCTCCTGTGGAACCTGATCTCCGTGGTAACAAATCAGCCAATAGAGTTCCCCCCCGAGTTCAACATGCCCCCGGCTCCTGATTCTCAGCATGTGGGGTGCGGCATCGGGGTCGGGATGGTGGGGACGGTCCTCATGATGGTCTCTGGGGTTATTTTCTGTATGTACAGGTTCCCCGTGAGGTCACAGCACCCGGGTGGGGCATCACCCGCTCCATCAGTGAGTGGCAGCAAGGGGGCCGCGGTGGAAGATAACCCGGCATTCGAGTCTCACGAACACTTGTGATTGGTCGGTTTGGATGTTCAATGACACGTGAGCTCACAGAGGAAAATAATACGAATGACAACTTTCAGGTTTCATTTGCAAATTGAGATTAAAGAAAGAAAAGTTGAAGAAGGAACGTTGTAGATAATCTGGTTAGTGGTCTTTTTTGCAGGAGACCTCAAACACACCACAGCTCATGGGTTGTTTACAGGGACTCAGGTTCTGCTCTAGGGGGGCGAGGAGGACTTGAACGAGTCATCTCTTGACAGCAAACCCCCTTAATGCCAAAGCCGTAGAGCCTCAGACTGCCTGAGGAACATTCAGATGTCCATGTTGCTCCATATTTATTGTTTTTATGGACTTTGTGATGTGAAAAAGATAATCTGATATTATAATTTGTGAAGGAATAATAATGTGTTGGCCATAAAAGATCCAGAGAGAAACATGAGCAACACTCTTACAATAAAATAATTATTACAAACGTAAAATATGCTTTAAGGATCCTTAAATTGATCACACTTGCTCAACTTATTGTTGTTGCATGTGTGATGATGTGCAGATTAACTGGTTAAATGACTAACTTTTAACAAAGGTTGCATGCAACAGTCAGTTTTTATTTAACTAAGAGTTAAATGTTTTCTGCATTCAGACATTTAAAGAAATGACCTTACCATGTTGTTAAATCTCCACCTAATCTGCATGATTATGGACTGGCTGTCACCCCCCCCCCCTCCTGAGGTTATATAACTCCGCCCCTCAGACCTGGGACTCTCTTTTCCCTCCAAAATCCACCAGGAAGAACAAAGAGGACTCATGTGAGTTTGATTTTGTATGTCTTGTATGTGGCTCACACTGTCTGAGTTTAACAGATCGTCTTGTTTAGATCCCAGAGTTTGAAAGAGGAAATTAAGTGCAGATAAACCAAATTTGAATGTGCTGTTCAGATCTGTGACATTTTTCTTTAAATATTCCTGTTTAGGCCAAATCCTCCACCACCCACTGTCAGCCAAATGCTAAAAGGGCCCAGCTGGTTCCCGTTCAGATGGTCAGTCCGCCAACGCCATCAGCACATTACAGGTTATTTTTCAAATATTGGGACTAGTTTGTGTACTTGTCACTCAAAGAAGTTCTGAGTTGCTTCCAGATTTCAGGTAAACTAAAACCTTGTTCACTATGTGATCAGTCTAATTTCTTTCTAGAAGTTGTAGGTGTTGAAACCTTCCTACAAATCCAGTAAGAAGTAAAACCAGGGAAATACACACCACATCGCAGTATTTCGTTAAATATTTTATTCAAAAAAAGCAAAAAGCTCATCTGCAAAATTTCAAACCATCTGTATCAACGTTCCTCTAATGATGAACAGTCCCGTCACCTCACTGAGATCAGAGCAAAGCC
>NC_045756.1:385473-396503 GCF_008692095.1 Etheostoma spectabile
GTGTCATGCCATTCACTGATGCATGGAGGGAAAATTATATAAATGATAAACACTCAGTCAGGTTGAAAAATTGAGGAAATCTAAACTTTTAAGGACACACGTGGGGAATGACGACCATTAGATGGAGGATCCCCGACAGAAGGAGAACTACTGGATTTAGAGTTGCTACTCCTATGTTTATGGATTTTGAAAAACTAATTGTGTAGCAGTGAAGACAGCCGACATCCTTCTGAATTTTGACGTGTGTGTGTGTGGGCTGAAAGCAGAAGTGTCCCAGAGGTGCAGATCAACCATCATGCATTGCAGCTTTTACCGGGCGTCATGGGTGTCTGTGAAGACTGAAATAACCAAAAATAAGCAGACTGCCAACAGGCGACGTGTTTGTTGTTGGTCATTTCATCCTTCAGGATATCCAGCGTGCACACATCTTGTCATTTATCTCTAATTTACTAATTTCCCAGATGCCCCAGTTTGAGGGCTGCTCATTAGACCGTCCTACAGTACACAGATCTAGAGTTTAATTCCCAAAACAAGCGCAGATGTCATTGTTTGTAGACGGCCATTTTGAGATGTTTCCTTGAACAAACTGAGTTTAAAAGACTGTCAGCGATCAATATATTTCCTCATCGGGTATGCAGTATATTTAGATATCTCATTACTGAATCTCTCAAATATAAATGAAAAGACACTGGAGATGCATATGAAAGCATTTAAACACTAATACTAAACACAACATACAAGTAAAGTACAAATATCAGCTTAAAAAAAATGTGTTTAAAACCTCATTACCATACAGGTCAATTAGCAACACATGATTGTGAACAAATGTTGAACATTGAGCCCAGTAATCCAGATGTTGATGAGCACGTAGCGTCAAAGTGAACCCTCTGAGAGTCCCTGAACGCCACACACCAGACATGGGAATTGAACTGCCTTGTGTATCTTTGATGCCAAACTTAGTCTGTCAAACTTCTCAGTCTACACAACCAACAGGGGTGCAAGCCAAACAGTTTTTAATGTCCTGTACAAGGGAAATAGAAGAAGAAGAAGCTAGTGTTTTCACCACTGCTTGTCCAAGACAGATTTAAAGGCACAATGCACCCAAAACTCTAGAGTCCATGTGTACTCGCATGTCCATTGGGACTGGTTAAGACAGTCTTTCTCATGACCGGGTGCAGAGCGATTGCTAAAAATCAAGAAGATATAAGAGTAGATATTAATGTTTTTGGTCCCCAAGTGCAGATCACTAAAATTATCCAGTAGGGGCGGTTTGAAGACTGTCATTTATTTCTGGTTTTATTTTATAACTTTTTGGAGAAAGCCGACACAAAGCTGCACACTGTGTGGCATTGTGATAATTTACTTGTCCAGCGGCTGTGATAAGAGATCAGATGTAACATTGTCCTTTTTTGCGTGAATTACCACTTTAATGCAGACTGTTCTGTGATATGATTTGTTCCTGCTGACACCCCAAAAAGAGACGGGACAAAACACCCACAGTAATGTTTGTCTATGTATATTCGGGTGTAACACTCACGTTGCATGTTATTGCTCGGGTCAACAGCACGAGCACCCCTGCACCCCGAGACCCCGAGACCCACTGTCCTCTCCCTCGCCTCAGTCTGTTCACACCCTCGCACGTGGAAGCCCTGATCAGAGTCGGTTCTGATCCAGATGGTTTGAAACTGAACAAAAATTAAGTACATACATACAAAATAAAATACAAAATGAAGGAGAAAAAAAAAAGAGAATTGCACGGGTTTAATCGTTCCAGAGTCCGCCAGTCTGTTCTTGATAAACCTCGATGACGTCCTCGTCCTCCATCCCCAGCTGACGTGGACAAACGGCAGAGGAGAGACATGTTAGCAACAAGGTCGCTACACAGCAGCTTTACTGGTAATTTCCTACTATTAATGTTTAACACTTCTTTTACTTGCATCAAATTACATCTGCAAAATGAAAAGTGCGTCATTCATTAACCCCCATGTTGTCCTCATGTTGTCCTCATGTTGTCCTCATGTTGTCCTCATGTTGTCCTCATGTTGTCCCCATGTTGTCCTATATCAATGTTCTTTTTAATTCCCCAAAATAACATGATTGATTCCAACGCTCTTTGCCAAGTACAAATCTCTACTTTCATTAATTTTGGGTCTTGTTCAATGTTATATCATTGTAAAACAAAGTGAAGTGTTGTTGAAATAGTGTTGAGTAAAAGTTGACATATTCCAGTCTGTGATTATCATCAACATCCATTCCTTTAATTTCAGTCTCAATAATTCCTAATTTCTGCTTTTCTAACTCAAACATTAGGTATAATTTCCTATAAATGAGCTTTATTGACCATAAACTCCAAAAAAAACCTGTAAAACTAAAGTTAATAAGTTAGTGTTACGTGGGTAAAGTGTTGAAAAAAGGGACAAAAACATAAAAACTTAAAATCATTGATAAAAAGCGTCAAAAGTGTTGATTTTCAATTTTGACGGAAAGACAACATGAGGGTTAAATCTCTCTGTCAATAACGGAACATTTATTTATATTTCAAAGCAGTAATGTGCTAACGAATTGTTCCAGATCTGCGGACAAAAAGCCCTTTTATTCTAAAAGCCAAATTTAGGTGTAAAGTCACAAAAGCTTCGGCAAAATGTCTAAGCTTTGGATAAAAATAAAAAAACAAAAAACAACAGCAGTCGTTTGTTCGTTGAGTCTCTCAGCTACATGTGTGTTGCTACTGAATGAATGCGTTTTTTAAATGTGAAGTAGTTGGTGCCGTTTGAGAGAAAAGTAACAGAAATATCATCTTTATGTAGTTCAGATTACACCAAATGTTAAGGTGGCAAAACTGCAGATGTATAAATATCCCCAGATTTTGCTGATCATGATCCTATAATAAGCAGTTTTTAGGAACCCTGGAAAAGTAAAGAGGGAGGTAAACCTACACGGGACACACTCTTACATTATATTACATGACATTACACTCAATCTGTATCAATAGAAATGTCATTAAAAGGAGCCGAGAGACAAGTTTACCTCTTTGGGAGTTTGGTTGTCTGCGATTCTCTGTCCTTCGAACAGAAACCTTAGCGTGCTCGCTGGGACGCCCTGTAGGAAACACACGCAAATCAACGAGATGAGATGAGATGATACTTCAGCCTCAACAAAAGTGTTGATTTTCAATTTTGACGACAACCCGAGGGTTAATATGTTAAACTCTGGCTGCCACAAACCTTTAATTTAATACAACTTTTTACTAATTGGCACCAGTCTGTTGCTAGTCACATGAACACATGTTTTTAGAAAGAGAAATTCTGCTTTTTTTTTTAGCAGCTGAGTGTTAACAAACTTGATTAAAGCTCCCAAAATGTCACTGGACTACATAAGGAGGCGGTTTTAGCTTCGATGAGATGATACTTTATTCATCACACAGCGGGGAAATTCCCTTATTACAGCAGCATTTTCTACAATGAAAAGCAAAACAAACCAACAAGTAAACACACAAGAAAAACAGGCAATCAGCAGACAATGAGCAGAAGGTAGACTGGAGTAAAGTGGCGTCAAATAAAGGTTTTGTAAAGTGCGGTTGCCATAGTACAAGAAAACAATATTGCAGTGTAAGTAAGTGACGTTAAAATTAAATTGAATGTGTAATCCAACGCTCTCTGGTGCTGATGGAGTTGATCTGACATCTAAAAATCTATCCTGAATAATACTGTGATTAAAAAATGTTGTTTTTAAAGTCTGAAAATCCACAGACTGAATATATCTAGCTTAAATCATAATTACTTTTCACCATTGCAATTCCTTAATTATGTTAATTGTGTAAATACTGTATCATAACATTCCTTCAACTATGTAAATACCGAACATATCCACACTCCTTATATTTCTTTATTTACATTTCTACTATTTGTGCAACTGCAACACAGAGTCTCCCTTCAGGGATCAATGAAGACCAGCATCCAGTTTACCTTTGAGACAGCCCTGGTTAATAAAACATTAAGTTAGGTTGCATCTGATCGTCAAATGCACCATTTTCTTATGTTTGAACTATAGCTTCTTAGCTAGCTACTGCGATACTTGACAGCTAGCTGCTGCTGTTATTAGCAACGTATGCATGAAATTAAATGGACATTTTTGCATTGGTAGCATCCGATATCCAATCCAATTAACCCTTGTGTTGTCGTCTCTTTAACCATGAACTTGTCCTTTTTAGGTCAAAATTGAAAATTAACATTCTTTTGTGCTTTTTCTGATTCATTTCTCACTTTTTCCATGCTCTTGATGCTTTTTTTTTAAAACCACAGCTGGTTTAATAACAGGTTTTACACTTGTTCTGGGAATTCATGGTCAACAAACCTCATTTGCATCAAATTATACACACGTTTTTAGTTAAAAAAGGCAGAAATTATGAATTATTTTGACTAATAGTTAAGATCAGAGGATGTAGAGTGGTTGACAGATGGGTATTTGTCAAAGTTTAGTCCAAATTATGTATTGAAACCATTATGTAAAAAAAATAAAAAATAATTCAAATGCCATAAGATTGATTAAAACAACCAAAAAATTCAATGCAGGTCGTCATTAATTTTACCTGAAGAATGTTGTATGGAATCATCCATGTTATTATTTTGGGGAAATCCCTATTTCTGATATAAAACACTTTGAAACGGGTCAGTTTGACCCGAGGACAACACCAGGGTTAAATGGACATTTTTGCATTTGGTAGCATCCGATATACATTTAAGACCTAGTAACGTTTACATTTAACCCTCGTTAGTAACACATCAAGTTAGGTTGCCTGTCTTTTCTGATTCTGATCTGATTCCGATTAAAGTAATCCTGATCGGTACCCCACACCAAACCCAGTCCTCCTCCCTCAGCAGTATATCCATTTTTGGTCATCACATCGCCCCGTCTACCTCTGTTACAAACCTTGGAGTCAGACTAGACTCAAATCTTACATTTGACACCCACATCCGCCACCTTTTGTAAGGTCTCCTTCCTCCACCTGAAAAACATTGCCAAACTCCGCCCCTCCCTCTCCCAACCAGATGCTGAGAAGTTGATCCATGCCTTTGTCTCCTCCAGGTTGGACTACTGTAATGCCCTTCTCGTCGGGGACCCCTGGCAGGAGCCTGCAGACGCTCCAGCATATTCTAAATTGCGCTGCCCGGGTCCTGACGAGGAGGCGCAAATATGATCACATCCCCCCCGGTCCTGAAATCCCTCCACTGGCTGCCCATTAAACAAAGAATTCACTACAAAATCTGTCTACTTACCCACCAGTGCATTCATGGAACTGCCCCTACCTACCTCAGTGGACTCCTCACCCCACACACCACCTCCCGAAACCTCCGCTCCTCCATCTCCACCTACCGCCTGCTCCAACCCAGGACTAGACTCTCTACTATGGGGGACAGGGCCTTCCAGGCAGTCTCCCCTCAGCTCTGGAACGCCCTCCCAGAGACCCTAAGGGCCCCACAAACTGTGGAGACCTTTTAAGAAGGGCCTAAAGACACTATTATTTCAAAAGGCCTTTTAAACAGTCATTGTTTTAATTTTAGTTTTATGGTGTTTTATTATTGCTTGTCAATTGTTATCGTACTCTGGAAACTGTTTTTAACTCCCTATTAACTGTAGCCCTTTGAGATTTCCTTTTGAAATGTAAAGGGCATTATAAATAAAATGTATTATTATTAAAGTCCTTTTTAAAAAGTGATGTTTTCTCATGTTCAGGAATCCGACCTATGTGCTTTAGTGAGGTTTTCTCAGCGTCCATGGCCAGGAATGTGTGCTTTAGTGACGCTGATCTTCCCTCGTACCTGTCTCTGACTGTAGGACTCCTTCAGCTTCTTCAGATGCGTCGTCATTTTCACCTTAAAGTGGATTTCGCTGCTGTCCTGTGGACAGAGAGAGAGAGAGACAGGGACGAGGAGGAGAAGAAGACATGCGGACACGGTCAGGGCGACAGCGTTCTGTTGTGAAGGGAAAACTAGACTTTGACTCTGAGCCCCAAATTAATTTGGTTTCTTGACATTAAATTACATCAGACACATACCAATGATGCATAAACAGACGTGTTTCTCTGAATCTTGTTATGGAAACTTAACTATCTTTTAATCGCCCACATAAGCAACTACACATGACTTATTTGAAGGAATGTAACCTTTTTGTAGATGTAATTTAAATTACATATACAATAAGATACATACATACATAGATGCATGTATATATATATATCTAATTACATGTATGTAATAAGTTGATTTGCACAGAGCAGACAGTATGCACATGGCACAACCCCACCTACACTGTTATAAAGAAGTAACCACAGCTTACACACAACTTTATAACACAAATGCACATATTCTTGGAGTCATTCAACAACAAAAACTTAATTAACAAGTAATGCATCAACTACTAACGTCCATTGCTACATATCAGCCTGGTTGTTTTTGCACTCCCTGCACACACAAGTTGAGCTTGATTTCTTTTTAAAACAGCTGTTGTACATACATTTGCTATATATAGTGCATTTTACATATTTGTATTGCAACTTTTCTTTACTATATTTTGTCCTTGACTTTTGCAGTACTTTGCTCTATTGTTTATTTGTTGTTCCCTTTTCATACATGTCTACGTATGTCTTATTTTGACCATAATTCTGATTATGTATTATGTAATTTTCCAATGTTACCCTCTGTGAGACCCATCCATCATGGCTGCATTCATACACACCTGACCAATCACTTTTAATTTAATGTACTCTCCGTCCTTCTTGTCCCCTCCGTCTTGGCTGGATGGTTTTGTCTCCTAGAAAACATCAACAACAGATAAACAACAAACTTCAGCTACACAAGTAACACAAGTAAACGCCACACACACATTACAAATAGGCCCGGAGGTTTAATGTCACTGATGCTGAACCCTGACACTCTCATAAGTGACTGTTTCCGATTCAACATGCTGGTATTGCTTCTAGTTTTACAGCTGATCTTTGAAAATGAACTAAAACCGAAAGCATGTCATATAGAAGCAGTGAGCTCTGGGCCTGAAGCTACATGAGCTAACAGCTAGCATGTTGAATAACCAGATTCGAGGTATCAGCCCCAAATAAAATGGTCTTTTTAAATTTCGTGCAGAATATAAGCAATAAAGACTCTTCAAAATGTATATCTTACCGTATCTGACATGTTTTTCCCCTGCTTGTGTTGTTAAAATGTATTAACAATAGATGTAGCTAGCGTTAGCTTACAACCGCAGCTCCAGCTTGATGTTGTGAGAATTCTACATTGACCGGAAGTTACGTATTAAATCGTTTCCTTCAAAATAAGTCAAGTAAAAATCTTTTCTAGAATGCACTTTTTTTTTGTTAAACTTCAGAATAAACAATATGCCATTTGTTTTATCATTGAATGTTCAAACATATTTTGTCTTAATGTTCAAATTATAAGACGTTAAAATGGGAAAACAATGTGATATCAGAATAAATTACTTTGTATGTGTTTTGAATGTAATGAGATTTTTTTTTTTTTGTACAGTTAATTTTATGATTAGGAAAATTCCACATTCACAAGAAGAGGGCGGACTCAAAACCATACTTTGGATATTTATGCGGGAATTGGCCGTGTGTTCTCTGTGATAGCAAAATAAAAACCTTTAAAATGTATTTATTTGACAGGTTTCAATCGTGATCTATGAAAACGATACACGTCTCTGACATCACACATGTTGTGTTTTTGTTGGATTCTTCCAACGAGGTTGGGAGGTTAAGACCTGTCAAGTACACCAAAACGAAAAATGTAATTTCCAGGTAACAACTGTCAACATAAAACGCGAAACATGCAACCATATGGGTTTTTTCCCTTCACAACACATCTTGTGTTTTATTTTGTCAGCAGAATATCTCCACTTCCGGTTTCCATTTGCTATTACCCGTCAGCTTGACTCAACAGGGGGACAACAGCGAGCGAAGCTACCTGGTTGCAAAGTGCAGCAAAATGAAAGCTTTCGGTTAACTTTGGGGTGTTTATAACCGCACAGACACGGAGTTACTTTGCTGGATAAACTGTCCTCGTGTCATTTGTCTGCCTGGGAAGATCCAGAGGCCTGAACCGGAACCCGTCGGGCCT
Organism: Etheostoma spectabile; assembly: GCF_008692095.1. NCBI lineage: Eukaryota > Metazoa > Chordata > Actinopteri > Perciformes > Percidae > Etheostoma > Etheostoma spectabile. The sequence goes on from NC_045756.1 coordinate 393,603, forward strand.
CGTCGTCGTGGCCCAGCAGGACTCGAGTGAAGTTGGAGCCAAACTTCTGCTTCCTCCTGCGGGTCTCTGCGGGGCTCGGGGCTCCTGTCACCGGCCCTGTGGATGAGGAAGTGACCGTAAACCTACCAGGTGAGCTGATGAAGATGATACCTTGCGTTTCAGACCTGTAATTAGTTCGTTAGCGGTGCGGGAGAGCCTTGAACAGCGGCTAGTTAACTTTAGCATTAGCTTAGCTTGACAACTTCCCTGGCCTGACAGCTAGCTAGCTGTACAATGAACCATCGGCTAGCATTAGCCGCTTAGCTTCTCTGACAAGCTAACGTCAGATATGTGTAGCTAAGTGTGTGTAGTGGTTATATTTCAAGATGCCAAATCATTCATTCATTAAGCACATTTTGCAGCAACAGTTGTTTACATTGCGGGGCTACACCGCTAACGCTAGCAAGTTGGTTTAAAGGTCCAATATTATGCTAATTTTCAGGTTCACACTTGTATTTTGGGCTTCTACTAGAACATATTTACATGCTTCAATGTTCAAAAAACACATTATTTCTTCCAATACTGTACGTCTGAATGTACTCTGTGTGAAATGCCCAATTTTAGCGCCTGTCTCTTTAAGCCCAGTGGGCTCTGATTGGTGTTTCTGGGTCTTCCACATCTGCATCTCTGCACCAGGAAATGACAGAAACCGCACTTTTTACCTATAAAGACCCAAATACAATGTTTGTTTACAATAACACCAGGGTAAAAAAAACTCCTGCAATCTGTACAATCTACAGTGTAAAGCAAACAGGGGCGCGAGGAACAACTGGATATATTTTAACGTAAATTGGTTGATATGTCAACACTTTAACTAATGTGAGACTTGTGTAAATAAGAGACTTAAATTAAAATGACACCCCTCAAACTAGCAGTCATTCCGACTGGTGGTGAGATGTTGTCAAAGCAAATAATTTCAGATAATAAGCACGCCATTAACGTCAAATGGGTCGGACCACTGTGTTTTAACTATGTTGGGTTTAACATAACCGTTAAGACAGAAAATGAAAACTGAAATTACCCAGTTTGCCAATTTCTCATATCTCCAAGATTCAAATCCATGGCCATTTGCATACTTGGTAGGGTTTGTGTTAGTGTGACGTCGCAGTAGAGTTGTGACATCACAACTGTACCGAAGTCCTATCTGTTTGCATTTCTCTGTAGATGTAATGTTTTGACACTTTCACAGTATTTATACAGCACCTCAACCTGCTCTTAATTTTTTTTTTAGTGGTTTGCAAAGGAGTTATTTTTATTTATTTATGAAAAAAAATGGTAAAGGTGTTTTAAGCGATGTCACGTGTGTTTTAAGCTACATTTTTTGTCACATACAGCAAACATCTCCTCTCTATCTGCTAGCTGCCTGTCCCCTGAACACACTGTAAAAAACATCTGCTCATATCTGCTAGCTGCCTGTCCTCTGAACACACTGAAAAACATCTCACTATCTGCTAGCTGCCTGTCCCCTGAACACACTGTAAAAAAATCTGCTCACTATCTGCTAGCTGCCTGTCCCCTGAACACACTGTAAAAAACATCTGCTCATATCTGCTAGCTGCCTGTCCTCTGAAATCACTGTAAAAAACATCTCCTCACTATCTGCTAGCTGCCTGTCCCTGAACACACTGAAAAAACATCTCTCACTACTGCTAGCTGCCGTCCCCTGAACACACTGAAAAAACATCTCCTCACTATCTGCTAGCTGCCTGTCCCCTGAACACCTGTAAAAAACATCTCCTCACTATCTGCTAGCTGCCTGCCCTGAACACACTGTAAAAACATCTCCTCACTATCTGCTAGCTGCCTGTCCCTGAACACACTGTAAAAAACATCTACTATCTGCTAGCTGCCTGTCCCCAGACACACTGTAAAAAACATCTCCTCACTATCTGCTAGCTGCCTGTCCCTGAACACACTGTAAAAAACATCTCCTCACTATCTGCTAGCTGCCTGTTCCCTGAACACACTGAAAAAAACATCTCTCTCACTATCTGCTAGCTGCCTGTCCCTGAACACACTGTAAAAACATCTCCTCACTATCTGCTAGCTGCCTGTCCCTGAACACACTGAAAAAAATTCTCATATCTGCTAGCTGCCTGTCCCTGAACACACTAAAAAACATCTCTCACTATCTGCTAGCTGCCTGTTCCTGAACACACTGAAAAACATCTCCTCCTATCTGCTAGTGCTGCCTGTCCCCAGAACACACTGTAAAAAACATCTCCTCACTATGCTAGCTGCCTGGCCCCTGAACACACTGAAAAAACATCTCACATCTGCTAGCTGCCTGCCTGAACACACTGTAAAAAAACATCTCACTATCTGCTAGCTGCCGTTCCTGAACCACACTGTAAAAAACATCTCACTATCTGCTAGCTGCCTGTCCCAGAACACACTGTTAAAAACATCTCTCACTATCTGCTAGCTGCCTGTCCCCAGAACACACTGTAAAAAAAAATCTCACTATCTGCTAGCTGCCTGTCCAGAACACACTGTAAAAAACATCTCACTATCTGCTAGCTGCCTGTCCCCTGAACCACTGTAAAAAACATCTCACTATCTGCTAGCTGCCTGTCCCTGAACACACTGTAAAAACATCTCACTATCTGCTAGCTGCCTGTCCCAAACACACTGTAAAAACATCTCCTCACTATCTGCTGCTGCCTGTCCCCAGAACACACTGTAAAAAACATCTCACTATCTGCTAGCTGCCTGTCCCGAACACACTGTAAAAAACATCCACTATCTGCTAGCTGCCTGTCCCCTGAACATTTAACCAGTATAGGATTAATGTTTTTTTGGTTATTGTGACAGTTATTTTGATCCTATTACCCAGCGCTGTGTAGGAGAGTCACTGTTTTC
>NC_045756.1:396513-396959 GCF_008692095.1 Etheostoma spectabile
ATCAGCTCCAGGCTCTAACTCGCGTCCCGATGAGCTGCACGTCAGGATTTATGTTATATTTATGTTTTCCTTTTGCTGTTGCAGGAGAAAGGATTCCACTTGATGGGAGAATCCTCTTTCCTGGCCTCCTGGGTCAATCGCTGTGCCATGATGATGGGTATGTGTGTGTGTTTTTTTAAGATAGTGTTGCTGTTTGGCAGTCAGCCCGCTTCATCTTTTGTCAAACCTACAACCCAGGGAATGTTTTTTCTCACTTAACGTTTTTTTTTACATCTTTGCCCCATAAGAAACCCTTGTTATGTACTTCAATGTAAGTGGCATGTGACCTGTTGTCACCACTGCTGCTCTGGAGAGATAATTTAGGTCATTTTAAATCCTCTAAGGCACGGGTGTCAAACTGAACTTCACTAAGGGCCACACTGGAAAATAAGAATCACATCAAGGGC
>NC_045756.1:396969-397107 GCF_008692095.1 Etheostoma spectabile
TAGTTTATTGATATGCTTTTATTTAATCAAAAAAGTGAAATATCTGTGACTGTATTATTGCATATGTCACATAGCCTTCTCACTTTCAGTTTGGTTAACATAATGTCCTAAAGAAGTCAGGAAAAAGTTTCTCAGCCA
>NC_045756.1:397117-397577 GCF_008692095.1 Etheostoma spectabile
AAAAAAGCACCCAAAACATTTGAAAAAGTTACAAAAACGTCAAAAAATATGACAACAACGTCAGAAAAAACGACTAAAACAAGGTGGGCCGAAATGCATTGTGAACCTAAATTGACGTGGGGCCGAATCATAATCTGCAAGGGGCCGTATTTGGCCCACGGGCCTTGAGTTTGACACATGTTCTCTAAGGGGAAGGCAAGGACATTTGTTATTGTGAAGAATAAGTTTACATCAAATCAGAATCAGAAATAAAGGGAAAAAGGGGAATTCTGCATTACAGTTGCACAAATGGTAAGAAGACAAAAGACAACAGGCTGCACGTTGACTCACTTCAGAATATAAATATTAATAAAATCCACCCTGGAAATCAGGACTCATAAGCCATATTTACGTAGAATTAAAAAATGGTAAATAGTTGTGCTCCTGTTAACCAAACTATGATTAGTATTCTGTGTGTGTG
>NC_045756.1:397587-404760 GCF_008692095.1 Etheostoma spectabile
TGTGTGTGTGTGTGTGTCTCTGTGTGTCTCTGTAATTTTCCTATTTTCACCCTTCGACTTGTGTCCCTAAACTGAGATGTTGTCGTCTCTCAGATGAGCAGGAGGCGCTGAACTCGATCATGCAGGACTTGGCTGAACTGCACCGCTCTAGCCGCCCTGCCATGTTCCTGTCGGACCTGGGCAAACCCAAGGCCTCCTCGCCCAAAAACCAGGTAACCCCTCCGTTAGAAATAAACATGATGCTGGGCAAGAATATAAAGGTACAGTGGTTATTCTGATTATTATTATTCAAATGCTGTTTGTCAAACACTTTCTGCTTATGTCACGTTAACCCTCTGAGACCGAGAGACTCGCCCACGATCCTAAACAGCACCTCTGATTCATAGTTTAATCATTTAGCAACCATAAAACATATCAACTTACCAAAAGTTGCGGCTAAAACGTAACGAGTTAGCGGTCTCGGAGGTCTCATCCGGGTCCTTCTAGCCTCTACAGGTGATTTTCTATCCAGCCTGGAACTTCCAGCCTTTTTCGGGGTTGTCGAGCATTAAATCCAAACCCTTACATCCAAGATTTATCCACTTTATGTCCATAATTCATCGCGTTTTCGCTCAGTTAAGCCATTAGCTCGCGCTGCTCCGTGTCGGCTCTCTGTTTAGGGAAGTAGAGGGACCAGCATGCCCATATATGGGAGACTACGTCAGCCAAAGAGTGTGGAGTGAGGACAACGTCATCCACATTGTATGGAGGGTGATTAGTGACCTCCGCCCAGTCAAAGTAGTCTAGTATGCGATTAAAGATGCTATAGTGCACAAGATTAATTAATTTGTCTTTAAGGCCCAACCCATATATTCTAATAACCCAGTTTGTCCTGTAAAAATGATGTTCATATCTTGGCTGTAGACAACAGGGTTGATGTTTTACAAGCTTTTTATATAAAATAAATCCAGACGGACAATGAACTGTAAAAAATTGCCTTTTAGGGTTCAGAGGGTTAAAGGCCCTCCAGGAAAAAGGGGACTTTTTAATGTGAAACTGACAAATGTTGCAACAACAAGTTATTACAGAAAAAGGGACCAGTTTAGAAAACATGGAGGCCTCTTGTTATAAGAGACAATAAAATGTCTTTATTCTTTTGTGTCAGTTCATTCATCCGATATGAATTTAACGCGACTGTCTTTCCAACAGAACGACGTCAGAGTGAAGTTTGAGTTCAAAGGGGAGAAGAGGTGAGGCTTGGACCCGGTTCACCTCTTTAATGTGGTCAGCGCGGACCTGCCGCTGTGCTCTCTTGACCTCTGACCTGTCTTCTTCTTCTTCTTCTCTTCAGGATCTTGCAGTTCCCTCGGCCTGTCAAGCTGGAAGACCTGAAGGCCAAAGCCAAAGTGGCTTTCGGTCAGACGATGGACCTTCACTACACCAACAACGAGGTGTGAAGCCATCACACATCTTCACCTTCTTTGATACGGATATTGAGTGACGTTTTTAACAAAATGGATATCTACGTCAACATTGTGTGTTTTCCTCTTGCAGTTGGTGATTCCACTGACCACTCAGGACGACCTCGACAAGGCCGTGGAGCTGCTGGATCGCAGCGTTCACATGAAGAGCCTGAAGATCCTCCTGGTGCTCCAGATCTTCTCTCAGGTGAGCAGCTCCCAGGACAAAACCTAGAAATTAAAATAGATTTTTTTTGGGGCATTTTAGGCCATTAATGGACAGGAGAGCTGAAGACATGAAAGGGGAGGGGGGGGGGGAATCACATGCAGCAAAGGGCTGCAGGTTGGAGTCGTACAGCGGCCCGCTGCCTCGAGGAGTAAACCTCTATATATGGGGCGCCCGCTCTACCAAATGAGCTATCTGGGCGCCCATTAAAATTGAATTTAATCCTAGATTTTATACTTAGCCTCAACACAATTTACAGATAAAGAGAAATGTTTTTAGTCTGATTAATCACCCGACAAGGAAGCTGTATTATATAAGTGATGATGTTAGATGATATCTAGCTTTCATAGTAAGCAAAGTTTTCAGTATTTTATCTGACTGATTCACAGCAGCTTAGATTTTCAACAAAGTCAAAGAATAGTACGAACAAAGCAAGCTTTAAAGCAGATAAGCCATTGGAAATTTGAAGGTAATTTTACCTCTGAAGCTGTGTTTTTACACTTTTCTCCCTTTTTTATGAGGGCATGCAAAGTTAAACTGAAAACAGGGTGAAAACCTTCTGACTTTCCTCACAATGTTGTAATTATTTGTTTTCTTTCTTGCCCAGAATTCGTCCTCCAACATGGACCTCTTGCCGTCCCACGAGGAGCTGGACAACACGGGATTCAGGGTCGCTGACAAGAAGAGTATGCTCGCTTTGATAGGTGAGTAATGAACGTCTCATGGTCACACTGATGCAAAATACTTTAAAAATAGAAATGCACAGACATGAAGCAAACATTAATATCAAATCTTAAAGGAATTAAGCTCCTGGTACTCTGATGCACCTACCTGACTATGTCACACAAGTGCATCCATTAGACATTAATACAAATTATTTCACTTCACCCAACCCCAGGCTCCCATTCAACGGACCGCAGCTCCCCCCCGCCGGGATACATCCCCGACGCGCTGCAGCAGGTGGCGAGGAACGGCTCCTTCACCAGCATCAACAGCGAGGGGGAGTTCATCCCAGAGAGTATGGACCAGGTAGGAGGAGTCGGGATACACTGGAGACCTGGATGTGGTTCAGACTACATCCACTGTCTGGGGACATGGGGCGTGTTTCAAGCAGTTGCCACACTCGTAGGAATTTGGGCTGAATTTGTCTGCCAGATATTGCCAAAACGGTTCAATTTGCAATTTATTTATTTGTTCGAGTTGAGCTAGAAGTTAAATATTCACTGTGGAACAGATAAAACATGTCATGGAGCATTAAAACCACCATCAAAACTGCTCTGTATTCTTATGCAGGGATGTACGTTGAACAGTCAAACACAGAACATGTTTCACAAAAGCTAAAGTTATAATAATAAACAATTAAAAATAAAACATCAGTGTTTTCCTGTGAACTGACATGTCTGGTCTGCCTCAGTCCAACAGCAGCATTTACATATTGCTCCTTCAGCAGTCACGTTAAATTAAGTAAGATTAAATGAAAAATCCACGCAAAATGGGACAATTCTCTAAACAATCTGTGATATGTGACATTATTTCAGAATTAATCTAATGAAAAACAGTAAATATAATAAAAATAGGTATAAAACATGTTACACATGTTACACCAGACATTCAACTAAATATTATAATATTCGATGAATCGCTGTCTTCACCATTTGCTAATCGCATTGTTTCAAAATGTGATCGTCCCCATGGGGAATTTATGTCAGCGTGTCCTTCACTGCGTGAGCGGCTGATGAATTTTACCCCGTGCAAATATGGAAAGGAGTCCTTCACTGCAGAGAATGATGGGTTATAGTACGGGAGCTTGTTTTTTTTTCTGAGTTTCTGTCTCTTCTTCAGATGCTGGACCCGCTGTCGATGAGCAGTCCGGAGAACTCAGCGTCTGGAAGCTGTCCCTCTTTAGACAGCCCTCTGGACAGGTCAGGACCTTCATGTGTGATTTATTTATTTATTAATATACTTAGGTCAGGTATTAGGCCTGCTTTAGTGTTGGTGATTGTTGTAAATAATCAGAATCAGCTTTATTTTACAAGGTATGAGGACACATACGAGGAATTTTACTTTGGAACATCGTTCCTCACAACGCGCTTACACATTCAAAACAACCAAACAATATACACACACTAATATATACACACTAGTATACACATACTCTAAACAGGAACAATAACGAGGCATGAGTGCAATGAAGAGTGCAATAAAAATTATTTAAATGTGAAGCATAGTGCAAAGGATACTGTGATAAATAGCATTAAATAAATGGAGATAAGAGTTGTTTTAATATTAAATATTTGCAGATCACATTAGTTACATACAGTATTTCCCTACATAATAAAGCTCTTAAATACGCATCAAGGCTAACTCTATACACTGATATGCTTTCTTGCTTTTGTTTTAATGTTGTGCAGCGACTACCCGAAGTCCAGGATGCCGCGAGCACAGAGTTACCCAGACAACCACCAGGACTTTCCAGGTAAATGTTTGTGAAGAACCGTTTTAATCACTGATGAATGAAAAAGGAAATGGACTCGAATTCTAACAATAACAATGAAATCCAGACCCACTTAAACCCTGATGCATGGTGTTTCCCCTCTGCCATGATGTAGCTGAAATCAAAACACATTAAACTCCCATCATGCAGCTGCTGGATGTCATTTCCCGTTGAATTGTATTGTTCTGGGTTCTTCGTCGTCATCATCATCATCATCGTCATCCTCGTCTTCCTCTCTAGAGTACGACATCCCGGTGTTTGAGAAGTCGGGGAAAGGTGGAACGTACCCTCGACGATACGGCATTCCCTTCGGCCTTCAGGACTACAGCGATGGTGGGTGACCCCCGTCTGTCTCCTAAAGACTCCCAACATGAAGATAGAAATGATGAGGATTTTTTTTTTTTGCACTACAGCGTCACAGGGGTGTCAAAGTCGATACCGTGAAGGCGAAACGCAAAACAAAAATCTCATTTTATCAAAAGGAAATTAAAACATAACATATGACGATTGGTTTCCGTCTTCTCTAAGTAGGCGGCTGGATTTGTGTAACACATTTCAGCAACAAGGCAATTCAAACAACTTAAAACAGTAAAGAGCAGTTAAAAACTATTAAATTAAAAACAGAAATAATACAAGAATACAAGTTACAGTGCCGTATTAGAAATGAAACATTAAAGAGCAGTTAAAAACAAACATAAAATATAAAAGCAGATAAGAGCATGTAATTGTAACAATGCAACTTCAATATAGGAAATTAACAATTTAAATGTATTTTTCACTTTGATAAGTTATTTATGGTATTTTTTTTGTCTTTATTTGACGAATCTTCTTCTTCTTATTACTGTTATTTTGTTGTCTTTATACTGTCTTTTTTATCTATTTTTTTTTTTTCTGGCTATAACTGCTGCCGAAATCTTCTATTTCCTCGCGGGGAGTCATCCCAAAAGGACCAATAAAGAGAAGTCTAAGTCTAAAAGGTCTTGATTTAAAAGAACAGAGTAGTGGCAGACCTGTTCATTTTCCTGTACTCAATGAACTATTTTGTGGAAACCCAAACGTTGTTGACCAATAAGAAGCGTTCTACACAGGCAGAACCAAACGTCTTTACCGTGTCATCCATCCACCACAGGCCCCGCTGCATCATGGGACTTTCTACTCTGGTTACCCATAACCAAGAGTGGAAGTACTTCTCTTTACACTACAATATAGTCGTCACTATAAAGCTTAGTTTAATCACGGCAAATCACTATTTCTTGTAGATTTTACCATAAAATCTGTCGCACCGTGTTCGTTTCCTGTTCAGAAATCCAACAACCCAAAAGGTACCAAGTTACTCAGTTCACTTTACACCTATGTGATGCACACTGTAGTCAAACCTCTCAATTTACAACACACACACACAGGTGAGCCCCATTTTTGTACATAACGTAGAGTTTTTGCTGGACAACCAATCAAAAGCATAATTAGATCTTGTTACAACCATGCTGCATGCTTATTGGCTCACTGACATTGATGAGATTGACCCATTTGGGTGTTGAAATAAATATTTAATGAGGCATTTTTTGATAAAAGCACCCATTTCCCAGCCCTGCAGCTGCTGGATTCTGACTACATTCACATCCCTGGTCCATGTTTCTCCTCCTCCTCCTCCTCCTCCTCTTCCTCTGCTCCTCAGGGAGGAAGACCTTCCCCCGGGCCCGGCGTACGCAGGTTCACGGCTTCCGCTCGCCTGTTAACTTCAGCCCGACCGAGCAGTCGCCCAGCACCAGCAGCGGCAGCAGTGTGTTCACCCCCGACCTGGAGGAGGCCCCGGGGCCCGCCAGGAGGCCGCGGAGGGGCAGCGACATCGAACCCAACCCCAACCCAACGGCCCCGACCCTGTCTGTGATGGACATCAGCCCGCCCAGCCGCTGTGAGTTGCTTGATTTAATTTAACAGGTGCACAAAGGGTCTCAGCAGTTGTGTTTTTTGTTTTGATCGTGTGTGATTTTCACGATGTGTCCAGCGCCACGCGCCCCAACAAACTGGCGGCTCGGGAAGCTCCTGGGTCAGGGGGCCTTTGGACGGGTTTTTCTCTGTTATGACGCGGATACTGGACGGGAACTGGCGGTCAAACAGGTCCAGTTTGACCCAGAGAGTCCAGAGACCAGCAAGGCAAGAGTCTGAAATTAAGGAATCAATTAGTGTGCATGTAAGAGAAGTTACAAAAAAACATTTTCACAGGGAAAGCTGAAGGTTTTCTGTCTGTTTTCGATCATTTAGGAGGTAAGCGCCCTAGAGTGTGAAATCCAGCTCCTGAAGAACTTGTGCCATGAGCGGATTGTCCAGTACTACGGCTGTTTGCGAGACACGATGGAGCGAACGCTCTCCATCTTCATGGAGTACATGCCTGGCGTGAGTGCTCATTTACTTTACTCTACTATGAGGATTAAATACAGCAACACACAGCATTTAAAGAATTTGAAGGTATCACCTCTCATGTAACATTGTTCCTCGCTTTTTGTCCCAATGCAGAAAAAAAAAGAAAATGGTTTGTATAGCTGAGATGAGGATATACAGTATATGTTTTGGCACAAATGTATAGCAAAAGCATCCATTTAATATACATTTCTGTCATTTTGTGGCCCACAGGGCTCCATTAAGGACCAGCTGAAGTCATACGGAGCGCTGACGGAAAACGTGACGCGGCGTTACACGCGGCAGATCCTAGAGGGGGTTTCCTACCTGCACAGCAACATGATTGTCCACAGAGACATCAAAGGTGACTATTGTGATTTAGTTGCTCTTAGTAGTAGTTGCCGACATGCAACCCAGGGTCTTTTTGTGAATGTACCCGAGTTTAAAAGGACAATTAGGACAGAAGAGACACTTTTAACCCTCTGAGACCGAGAGACTGCACCTCTGATTCATGGTTTAATCATTTAATAACCATAAAAGCTAGAGACTCGCCAAAAGTTGCAGCTAAAAGCTTGGCATACTTTGGCATATATTTGGGCCTTTTTTGAAGAAATGTA
>NC_045756.1:404770-404899 GCF_008692095.1 Etheostoma spectabile
GTATGTGCTTTATATGAGTTATAATGTTTACTATGTCTATTTTTGCATATAGGAGAACTGTTTTAGACACACAAATGCTTGTAATATCCATAAATATGACATTATTATGTTGATTATTGGCATAAGTAA
>NC_045756.1:404909-405044 GCF_008692095.1 Etheostoma spectabile
GGCAAAAGCGTCTGGACTTTCTTTAAAAAAATGTATTTTTTCAACTGTATAAGTTATGATTATTTCTTCAGTGTGACTCCTAAGACATATGAGAAGTGTTTTTTTAGGTTTTACTGCTCTGTCTGTGATATCAAT
>NC_045756.1:405054-406554 GCF_008692095.1 Etheostoma spectabile
TATCTGGAAGATTCATGTTCCCTTTTATTTATTGGAGAGCTCCTGAAGCTTAGATTCCATAAGATAATACACAGATAATATGTTTTGTTGTTATGAAACACAAGATTTACCTTGTAGTTGAAAAAGGAGCCTTGTATAAGATTGATATTTCCTCCTATGGAGCCTGTTCTTTAGCATTTGGAGATTGATGCTTTTTGACTTGTGAGATGGCGGCGACCGGAAACAACAACCGCTACAGTGAGTTGTTAAAAGCTTTTTTAGTAAACTCTGTGAACACAAACAATCATCTTGATGCTGAGTTCATGTGTGGAGCCCCTGGTGATACTTGGAGCAAAGTTACATCTTGTGTCGAGACTTCTTAGTGATGTAAAAATGTTAATTTTAATGTGATCATAGCAGCGCCCTTAGCTCTCCCATTCAGAAGGCCATTTGTCCGAAAAAATGTGGTCAATCTTAGAAGTGGGGCTTCCGTCCTAATTATGCTTTTCAACGTAAGTTTGACTCGGCTACTTGCACAAAAAGACCCTAGGTTGTGTTTTGGCGAGAGTTACGCTTTAAAGCAATTTCCCAGCCGACTGAAGAGGAAGATGCAGCTAACTGACTTTCTCTTCTTCCTCTGTCCAGGGGCCAACATCCTCCGTGACTCGGTGGGTAACGTGAAGCTGGGAGACTTCGGGGCCAGCCGCCGGCTGCAGACCATCTGTCTGTCAGGAACAGGCATCATGTCTGTGACCGGCACCCCCTACTGGATGAGCCCGGAAGTGATCAGTGGAGAGGGATACGGCAGGAAGGCCGACATCTGGTGAGACCACACTCCTCTGATGTTTCTCCAAAACTGTCCAGATCCATCCAGTGAAATGATGCCGTTGTGTGTGTGTGTGTGTGTGGGTGGTTGTGGGGGGTGTGGGGGTTGTGGGTGTTGGTGTTGGTGTCGGGTGTTTGGTGTATCTTGCCCCAAACGTCTCCTTCCATGCAGCGCGGCAATGGTTAAGGTTAGGGTTAGCTGCCTGGAAGGTAGGCCTGCACGATTAATCGTTATAATATCGCAATGTCAATTCAACCTGTTCACGGTTTAATTTTTAACTAAATTTGATTTAGTTTTTTTAAATGGTTCTCATTTAATTTTACGACCCAACTGCATCACAAACACTACTACTGTCTTCTGTGAGTTTTAAACAGACTGGATAAAATGGGATCTAATGCTCTCCCTTCTCTTCATTGAGGCCTTTGTGTTTACAGGCTTGTGGTGATGCACGTTGTGCTATAGGTGCCAAAAAAAATCAGTTTGGTTAAAATGATCGAGTAAATGTCCTTAAATTTCGTCTTTGTCAATGTCTTTCATAGAGCAAACAAGGTTACATCTTTCCGATGTTTACATTTCCCGTAGATGTGTATAGTTTCTGACTGGGAACCCAGAAATCTCCGACATTTCAATTAACATTGAACACAACAAACAGCAGTCAGTGCCCCTCGCCTGGCCTCATGGCGGTACCGAAAGTC
>NC_045756.1:406564-407187 GCF_008692095.1 Etheostoma spectabile
GGCAGAGTCCTGTTTGATTATGACTGTCAGATAAAAGCAAGTGCGCTGCAGTGGAAGGTGGTAACATACTGTATGTGGACAGTTTATTACAGGGAAACATCCCTAGTTTGAAAGTATGCTATGCTCCTTTTATTCTGGGAAGTTATGATATTGGGGGCGTGAAACACTGCAGGAAACTCAGAATTCATCAAATCTCTTGTAGATGGCTTGAATCAAAATAGAGCTGCCATTGCAAAGATAAAATAAAATAATGCAAATGGAGTTCTATTAACTTGGATTTTTAAACTTGAAATAATGACAGTTAAAGACAACTTTCATCCTTTTAAAAAAGGAACTGATCTGTGTTTCACAAAAAATACATTTTATCCACTCCGTTCTGATTTCAACTCGTGTTACTTTGCCCTCAGGAGCGTTGGCTGCACCGTGGTGGAGATGCTGACGCAGCGACCCCCGTGGGCGGAGTTTGAGGCCATGGCGGCCATCTTTAAGATCGCCACCCAGCCCACCAACCCCGTGCTGCCGGCCCACGTGTCGGACCACTGCCGAGAGTTCCTCAAACGGATCTTTGTAGAGACTAAACAGCGGCCGTCTGCTGATGAGCTACTGAGGCACATCTTTGTACA
>NC_045756.1:407204-419534 GCF_008692095.1 Etheostoma spectabile
CCCCCCCCCCCCCCCCCCGCCTGCCTGCTAAACTGCCAGATACGGCCTTACCCGATGGGCGTCTGACCCCGCCTCCTCCATGCTGAAACCACATTGGACCAGGAGGACCTGGCTGGAAGAAGGTGGGGTGTGTTGAGGGTGTGTCTGTCTCTGTTTGTATGAGACTGCCATAGAGGATATGAATTTTTATTTTATTTTTCTCCGCAAGTTGCACCTTAATTTCTCAAACAAGGAGGGGTGGAGCGCTTCCTCCTCTTTGTAAACGTCTCCTTTTTGATGTTTGTACGTCGAGCGTTTGAGAGTGGGATAGTGTCGGTGTTGTGGACCTACAGGAGGGGATGCCTGACTCGCTGACCCGACCCCAGAATGTAGTCTCCTGCCAAAAGCCAGAGCGCGGGTGAGGACCTGGGCCCGCTGCTAAAGACGAAAGGAAACCCCTAGATGCAGAGAACACTCCCTGCCCTCCTCCCTCTGCCTCCTCTTCCTCTCTGTCTGTCTGCTCCACTGTAAACCACCTTCCCTCCTCTTCCTCCTCCTCTCTGTCTGTCTGCTCCACTGTAAACCACCTTCCCTCCTCTTCCTCCTCCTCCATCTTTGCCGTGTGCCTTTTCTGTTGTTAAAAACGCAGTGCTGGAGTGAGTCTTGAGTACATCCTTCTTACCCTCAAGGTTCTCAGTGTTATTTTTGCCTCCCGGATGAACTGCCTTTTTTCGCACCGTTAGCCCAAATCCAGCTGATCTCCGTTCAGCCGTTATGTCCGTTTCTGCCTTTTCCTGCACCAGGGACTCCTGGTGTTGGGCAGGGAGCATCCTGGTCTCACCTGCTCCGCCTGCCTGCTCTGGCTGGGAACCAGATACCCTCCAGACCTTCTGTTTGAAAGAAACCGCTGGTTTAATAGTGAAATGTAGTGGTGGTGGACATCCCATTTTGGGATGAAGCAGCTAACTGGTACTCTGACAGGGATTGGGACTCCTGCTTCAGTCTGTAGACATGGCAACAGCCGTTTTCTCTTGAAATGCATCCTTCTTCTCCTCTGCTTCTCAGAGTCTCACTGTTGATTGGTCGAGCTATTGTCACGGCAGATCAGAGGGGGATTAGTGTGAGAAATGGGCCTCCCGGTCAGTTCACTATTGATAAATGTTGCTTCGTTTTAGCAGCTCACATTCTGGAAATGTACGAACGGACATCTGACTGGTGAGCAGAACATTTCATCCCAATCACTGGATGGAAACCATAAAGCTTGTAATGAACTAGTTGACATTTGTAGCTGTTTTTAAAGCACAAACAAGTGAATATTTAGAGTTTCTTTTAGTCATCTGTGAAGGAAAATTCAATACCTTTTGGATTGTGGATGATTGGATCAAGGAAAACACAAAGCTTAATTTAAACGTTTTTATTTATCAAACAATTTAATCAAGAAAATAATGAACTTGATCTCTAGCTCTAGTGAAATTAACCACATTTTAAGTTAAATCGGGAAACATTTGCTCACAGGAAGCCTACCAGACCAAGAATCTGAGCTCTGCTTGACGGTTTGAGACCTTCTGTATTCTGCCGGGACACCAGCTGATTCCTGGAAGCAGGAGAGAGGCGTGTTGTAAATAAGAGGCAAGGCAAGAAGCTCACAGCTGATTGGCCGACGGCCTGGCTGTATGACGCTGTTGGTTTAGTGTTTAGACATTTCTATCGGTGTCATACGCTGCTCCTCATTCAGCCCACGTATATTTACAGGTGGCTCTTGCTCCACTGCTTTGTTTTCCAGCTAAGGCGTCATCAACGCACTTTGTTGTGTCCGATGTCTTGTTTTACGTTTATTTGGCCTTTACGAGCACTCCTACAAGTTTAGCCTCGCACTCGAAGACGTTTACAGTATCTCACAGCTTCGTTCCTTTTCAACAATCAGCGCTTGCGTTCGCTGTCGTTTTCCAAAATCAGATGCTAACTCGTCACTTTAGCCAAACCACAAACACTCCGCTCAGCGTGTGCTGGCTCTCGCTGCCGGTTCGTCCCGTGCCGAGCTTCCCTAACATCCGTCTGTTTGAATAGGACTTTGTGTTCATAGCACTGGCTCCATAACTATGCACCAGTAAGACCCAGACAGCTGTATGTGCCGCCTGTGGCTTCACAACTCAACACCTACATGCACACTACTCCTGCTGTACTCTTCAACACCATCAATCATACCGTGGACCTATACCGATCACACCTAAATCTCCTCGGCTCTTCGGTAGTTTTGGCTTGTGCAGTGTCTTTAATATGTGTTTAGGCTGCAGAAACCCAAATAATGAACTTTGCAGAGACGTAATGAGGTGAAACCATTTCTATGTTCTGCTGTTAATCTGACCGAATCATCTCTCTCTCTGTGTGTGTGTGTGGTGTGTGTGTGGTGTGTGTGTGTGTGTGTGTGTGTGTGTGTGTGTGTGTGTGTGTGTGTGTGTGTGTGTGTGTGTGTGTGTGTGTGGTGTGTGTGTGTGTGTGTGTGTGTGTGTGTGTGTGTGTGTGTGTGTGTGTGTGTGTGTGTGTGTGGTGTGTGTGTGTGTGTGTGTGTGTGTGTGTGTGGTGTGTGTGTGTGTGCTGCAGCTGCAGTCTAATCAACGTAATAATAGATTTTAACAGACGGTATCTAAAGCTTTTCTCTAGCATGTACATAGGTCAAAGCTGACAGGAAGCTGCAGTGTTTATGCAGGTTTCTGCTTACTAAAGGTGCAATCAGTAATATTTTAACAACACAAGTTAATCGTAATATGTCGAGACAGAAAAACACCCTATCTGTTGGGATTTTCTGAAGATGTTGGACATGATCTGAACTTCCCGGACTTGTGTAATTAAACAGTGGTGAATAGTTGTCAGGTGTCTAATGGTACGCAAAATGTTTGGTACAATACAGAATGCAGTTTTGGCGTTCTGGGGTCTGGTACATTTACGGTACGGTATTTCTATAATGATCTCAAACATTTCCAATAAGTGTGGGTATAAAGCCTGTCATGCCCAAAACGATTGTGATTGGTTTAAAGCTGTAGGGCGTACCCCTTCTGAAGAGTCCATTATATTTTTTAATCCTCTGTGTTCTCCTTGGCTACTAGCAACTGCGTGGGATGGGATGGGTATGTGGAGGGAGGTGATCACGGAAGGCTTGTATCATCCTCATGGGGGAGACAGAAGCTACGCACTATAGCTTTAAAGAAGTGTGTGTGTGTGTGTGTGTGTGGTCCCCCCCCAATAGCAGAAATGATAACTCATACAGCATCTGTAATCGGTACCAAATTAAAGTTATTTCCAGGAAATGATTCCGAAATGTATATTTGATTGTTGTTGTAGTTCCCTGCCGCGGCCACTAGGTGTCAGTACAGAGCCATGTGTTACTGATTGCACCTGTTTACAAGCAGAAGGAAAGGGGTTTTTGGCTTTTTGTTTGTCAGGGCTTCACTGATCTGTTTTGTCATGAGTCGACCCACACAGAGCCTTTATCCCAGCTTGTGACTTTCTCTGAAGGCGCTTGTTAAACAGAACTGCAGCTCTGTGGTAAACGCTCAGCCGCAGTCCGCAACAAAATGGATGCATTTTCAAAACGGTACGTCTCCAAACGAAGCTACAGAGGAGGAAAATAATCTTGATTTTGTTTGCAAACATCGGTGGTTGTATTGAGTTAGAGGTGGCCTACATTGAATGCCGCCAGCACTGGTAACCCCCTGGATACGCACTTCATTATGCACTCTTTGATTGACTGATTGCTTTCCCCCCCCCCCCCCCAATTCCTCATCTGCTCAGCGACCTTTCATTTGCACATTTTAAGACTTTTTGTGTGTGTGGGTGGTGTGTGTGTGTGTGTGTGTGTGTGTGTGTGTGTGTGTGTGTGTGTGTGTGTGTGTGTGTGTGTGTGTGTGTGTGTGTGTGTGTGTGTGTGTGTGTGTGTGTGTGTGTGTGTGTGTGTGTGTGTGTGTGTGTTGTGTGTGTGTGTGTTGTGTGTGTGTGTGTGTGTGTGTGTGTGTGTGTGTGTGTGTGTGTGTGTGTGTGTGTGTGTCTCAATATATGAATGTATTGTCTTAATTTTTTACCGTCAGATGGCCTCTTTCACCACCGTGGATTCACTCGGTGCCAGTATTTATCATCTGCAAACGCCAAGACACACCTGTCGTTCTCTCTTTAGTGTCTGAATGTGTGTGTGTGTGTGTGTGCGCGCGCATTTACTGCAATTTGTGCTCTTTGGACACAGCGCCTGTAGGAGGGGAGAACATAAAAAAAGATGATAAATGAAAAAAATCATGTACAAATGTATAAAATGAAAATGTACCCTTTTAAAAAAAGAAAAGAAAAGTCCAATTATATCCCACATGTTTGGTCTCTGTATTGTAAAAGAAGCCATGTTTATAATTCTGATTGGTTTGTGACCAATACGCCTGTTTATATCAGATCTGTATATCTGTGGTACGCATAATTTTTTAATATATTTTTTATTTTACTTTTTTTTAAATGGAGGATTTTATGCATGGTTGGGTCCTGAGAGACGCAGCAGTGCCGTTAAATGGTTGCTGTTTTTTGGCAAAATTCTGGAGTATTGCGACAGCTCTGTGTTCATAATTACTATTATGACGACGAAAAACAATAAAAGATATTTATTTCACTTTTTTTGTGAATGTGTTTGCGTTTGTTTCAATGAAAGATTTCTGCTCAGACATGAATTCAAGTTTTTTACAAACATCTGAATTTAAAAGTCTTTTTTTTTGTTAATAGACTAAATCCTATATAATCGTTGAGGTTTTTGTACAACTCTGGCTTAAAATGTATTTAAACTTTATTTTATTTATTTATCCGGGGCAGCAGAAAGTAGCTGCTACATCTGAACCGTTCCTATAAAAGAGATGATTCCTCCTTTTAATGGAGAAACCACATCACAAGTCACCTTTTTAATTTTTAATCTCAAATCAAATCAAATCAAAAAAGAATTCGACTGCCTTGAATGCCTTTTATTTAACTTTGTATGCCCTTAAGAAATTAACAAAATAAAATATGCTTTGTCTATTTTCCGTGTGTCTATACTGTAAAACGTGTAACTACACTTTAAACTGACATTAGCTGGGATTATTTTTTTGACCTTATATAACATTTAACTGTATAGTAGTACTATATGTGTGTATATACTGTATATATATGTATGTGTATATATGTGTGTATACAGTATGTGTATGTGTATATACAGTATATGTGTGTGTGTGTATATATACAGTATATGTGTGTTTATATGTTTGTGTGTATATATATACACATATGTGTGTGTATGTATACAAATGTGTATATACAGTATACGTGTATATAGTTGTACTGACCATAGCATATATATATATATAGATAGTGTTGGTGATATTGTATCTGTATATGTTGTATATATACTGTATGTTATTATGTGTGTAGTTATATGTGTATATATACTTTGTGTGTTGTGTATATATATATAGTATATGTGTATGTAAGTGTATATACTGTATGTATATGTGTGTGTGTGTATGTATGTATATATATATATCTATATATTATTATATTGATATATATATATATAGTGTTGTGTTGTGTGTGTGTGTATATGTGTATATAGTATATGTTGTGTATATGTGTATATATACTGTATGTATATGTGTATATGTGTGTTATTAATTATTTATATACTGTATTGTTATATGTGTGTGTGTGTGTGTGTATGTGTATATATATCATATATATATGTTGTGTATATATATACATAATATATATTTATTATATATACATTATATATGTATATGTAATATATGTATATATAATGTGTAATATTATAAGATGTGTATATATATATATGTGTATGTGTGTGTGTGTATATGTGTATATAGTATATGTGTATGTATATGTGTGTATATATATATATATATATATATATATGTGTATATGTGTGTGTATGTGTATGTGTGTGTACACACAGGCTATGGGGAACACTTTTAGTTACAGCTTTAACAACATGATGTCATTATGTCACATGCTCCACTAGAGGTCGTCATACACCGTAGTTATTACCGGGCTTTACAGCTCCCTGCTACGGGATATGTAGGCTCCACTTCTGTTCTTTAAAGTCTCTGAACTAAGAACCGAACCAGCACATTCAGCAGACTCACACCCTCCACGATGGGCTTCTCGGCGGCGGCCCGCCGACCTCTCCTCCGGCTCTCGACGCTCTGCGCCCGGCCCGTGTCGGTGGTCCGGCCCGGTCCGGAGCGCCGGTCCAGCACCGCTGCAGCCAGGAGAACCGTGGAGGACCAGGCCACGAGCAGCGGGGCGGGGAAGCTGAAGACCATCGATGACCTGCCCGGGCCCAGTCTGTCCACCACTCTGTACTGGTTATTCGTCAAAGGATACGCGGACAAGGCCCACTTACTGCAGGTACAAGGGGGGGGGGGGGGGGGGGGGGGGGTCTTTACTTCTTCCTACTTTTTGAACATGGAAATCTCTGACATTTGGAAATACATGTTCAAAAATAAACAAAACAACTACAGTACCGTTCTGAAAAGCACTGTAGCCATGTGACCTGCCTCACTGCCAGGAAGAACAAAAGCAGCTTTACCAACAGAAGTTTCCAGCCTGAAGCATCTTCTACAAGTTTGGAGTTGTGGTTTTTCTTAGAGAGAGATGCGATTTGAGCTTTTATTAATCTGCACAGGTTGACTGAGTTTCTATTATAAAGGCTTCTTGACTGTTGTATTTTTTCATAAGCAGGCTAATAATAGAAGTAGCCTACAGTCAGATTTTTTTTGTGGATCCTCCGACTGTTTGAGATTTCATTCTTCTTTTGTTAAACTCCACTTGACTTGTTACTTGTTTGTCATGTATTAACTGCTGCAGCGAACTTACAGCAGTCGAATAACCATTTCTATTATTCATATAAGTATAAGCGGAATGTTACAGTGTGCAAATATTCCTTTACATGTTAAAGGCCTGCACTTAAAAGGAAATTAAATACCGTATGCTGTGTTTTAGTTGAACATTTTACCTAAAAAGTAAATACACTACAGTCCCTGACAAAAGTCTTGTCGCTTGTGTACAAATTGACCTGAAGTGCCGCTGAAATATATTTCTAATCAGATTTATTTACAAGAATGGCTCATTTTAATCCCAACAGCTTTTGTAATAGTTTCAGTGCAAAAAGAAAATGTCAAAGTATTCTAATATTCACACTTGGTAAAGCCCCTGAGTCATGTTTGCAAAGACTATGTTGTCGCCTTGTCATATGAGCTTCACCTGGGACTAATAATGGATCAATCGGTCTCAGGTGTGATAAAACAACCCCAGTACACTAGACCTTCACATCAACTGCAACAGACCTCTGCAAACATGCCTAAGATTCACCCTGAGACCAAGTTTGGATTATTAAGAGCTGAAGACCAGATCCACTGCTGATGTGGCAGACACCTTCAGTGTTCTCGCGTCAAGTCAGAGGATTAAAAAAACTTTGAAGACACTGGACATTTTTTTTGACAAGCCCAGGTCAGGCAGACCCGCAGACAACTGCTCGAGAGGACCGTTTGTTGGCTCAAAATCCAAGGCCAGCCCAATTTCCACTGCATCTTAGCTACCTCTTATATTCCCACCCATAAAGAGGCCAAAACTCTCCAGCAGGATGGTGCTCCATCCATACTTCCATCTCCACTTCAAAGTTCCTCAAGGCAAAGAGATCCAGATGCTCCAGGATTGGCCGCGCCCGTCACCAGACATGAACATCATGGAGCATATGTGGGGTAGGATGAAAGGAACATGGAAGACAAACCAAAGAATATTGATGAACTCTGGGAGCTTTCCTAGCTATTCCTGATGACTTCATCAACCCATGGTCTGAATCCTTGCCAAAACCGCATGGTCCAGTCCTTCAAGTTCATGAAGTCATACAAGATATTACATTTGGATCTCACTGCACCACTATTTAATTTGCTGCCATATTTTAGTATTTGTAGTAATTTTTTCAATTTCTGTATAGGCACAAACTTTTGTCTTGCCAAAATTTGACCTTTCTGTCTTGTTTAATATAAATCTTTTTTTAGTGAAACTAATTTATTTCAGTGCATTGAACATCATTTGGGAGGGTTTTAGCTTTTCATATGAGCTATTTCTTACACCAATGATTAATTAAAAGTCAGGTTAATAGCAGGTGTTTCTACAAAATAGATAAGCGACAAAACTTTTGTCAGGGACTGTAGTTGCAGTAGCTGTAATGATGCAATCTGAATCTTCTAGGATGTCCAGAAGAGGCTCTACGGGCCCATCTGGCGCTCCAGGTTTGGCCCGTTCGACATCGTCAACGTGGCGAGCCCGGAGCTCATAGCTCAGGTGACCCAGCAGGAGGGCCGCTACCCGGTCCGAGCAGAACTGCCCCACTGGCAGGAGTACCTGGACCTGAGGGGACGGGCCTACGGGCTGCATGTGAGGTGAGGCGAGACATAGGACCACACAAGGCTCTTCCTTCAATCTGACAGAAAAGATGTCACTAATAATGGCCACAAACATCAGTTAATGTGGTCCTTAAGGGGCGCCTGGGTAGCCCACCTGGTTCAGCGTGCGCCCCCATGTACAAAGACAGTCCTTGCAGCAGCAGCTGTGGGTTCCCCCCTTTCTCATGTCTTCATCTGTCCTTTCAAATAAAGGCCATAAGTGCACCAGAATAAATATGATCCTAAATCATAAGTAGTCCTTTAATTTGTTCATGCAAGGTTTGGGTTTGATGTAAAGTACAGTATGTTAGGTCTGGCTGCACCACAGATGCATTCTGGGATAGGAAAAAAAAAATGCTCTGGGTTGTTTGCAATTTTTAAAACCAATCACAATCTTCTTGGGCGGCGCTGAGCCCCGGACGCAGCTCTGCTAAATAGTCAGGAAGGAACATTTGCTCCCTGCAAAAGAAAACTCCACATCCAATATATTATATGAAGTCAACACAACACAGTAGTGAGCTATTTAAATCAGCTGATGCATGGTTACACCTCATTATCTCTTACCAGTGTGTCTCTGTGTGGACTTCGTCATCAGCAATCCCACCAATCAGTCCCAGAACGTCCCAGTTAGAGAGGAGACGCCCTCAACATGTTCTTTGTTAATCTTTACAGTCGTTCCCTTAAGAAGCGAGCAGACCGGCCTCGTTACACCGGCCACATCTTCCTCAAAACGACCACTAAAACTCTTTTACTTTGTAGCCCGGGACCTCAGTGGTACCGGATCCGCAGCGTGCTGAACCCCAAGATGCTGAAGCTGCAGGAAGTGCCGGCCTACGCCCCCGTCATCAACCAGGTGGTGGGAGACCTGCTGCGTCGCGTGGAGCTCCTCCGCAGTCGCAGCCAGGACCGGGCCACCGTCTCAGACATGGCTGCTGAGCTCTACAAGTTCGGCTTTGAAGGTGAGAGTCCCTTCGGTGACCTTCAGAGGGGTCGAGGGGGTAGTTGGGGGACGGGTTCTGATGCCTCTGACCTCTTGCAGCCATCTCCTCCATCCTGTTTGAGACGCGGCTGGGCTGCCTGCAAGAGGAGATTCCCACAGACACGCTGCGCTTCATCGCCGCCGTCAACACCATGCTGACGACGTCAGACACGGTGCTCCTCCTCCCCCGCTGGAGCCGCGCCGTCCTGCCCGTCTGGAGGCGCTTCGTCCAGGCCTGGGACGACCTCTACGACGTAGGTATGCACCAGCAGAAGACAACACCTGAACTAATCCATGCATATTGGGTTTCCACTTGTGGATTTTAAGTCAGGAACGTGTTTTTGTGTGTCCGTCTCGCAGCCCAGACCCTCATCGACCGGAGGATTGCTGAAATGGAGGCTCAGCTGGGCCGCGGCGAGCCGGTAGACGGCATGTTCCTGGCCTACCTGCTGTCCTCCGACACGCTGAGCAGGGCCGAGGTCAACATCAGCGTCACCGAGCTGCTGCTGGGCGGCGTGGACACGGTGAGACGGGGGGGGGGTACCAGCTCACGCTGCTGGGCCGGGGCTTCTTTCTTGGTTCTGGCTCACTGTTTAGGGCTCCCTCGGGTAGAGAAAAAACATCACACACACAGAGAGGCAATCAATCAATCAATCTGTATAAATCTGATACTGATCTGTACAATAGACATGTGCTTAACAAGGCAGAATCCATCATATCTGATAGTTCTCACCCCCTGAATGCAGAATTTGAAGTCGCTGCCCTCTGGTTCCTCCTTCAGTCGGCCACCAACTAAACAAATAGATAGAAATTCTCCTTCGTCCCCTCTGCTATCTCTCTGCTTAACGCTGGAAAGAATAGGTAACGTCTGCACATAAGGCATTTGGACTTAAACTATTAATGTTTTATTTATTTCCCCATCTGGTCTGATCCTGTATTTTTAGTCGATGTTGTTGTCTTTGTTGTCATGTCCTGTAAGTCAACTTTGCCCCTCAGGGACAAATAAAGGTCTTGAACTTGAACTTGGTTGTGCAGCATGAGGACAGAAATACAGATCAACAGATAATAAGTTGCTTTTAGCCCAAAATGTTGTGAATATTTCAACCTAGCGGCCCCACTAAAAGGACCAGAAGTAAAGGCTCTATGCAGAAGGCCGTCTGCAAAGCAACTAATAACTAAAGTTCTCAATAAAAAGCACAATATTTCCCTCTGAGATTTAGTGGAAGAAGAATGTTTCCTCCAGTAGAAAGTATTTATTATTGAAGAATGTGGATCTTGAGACCTGTGACTTACAAAACAAATGACACCAAACACACAAATGATTTGTCTGTGTTGGCCGTGAACACGTTCCAGTCTGGAAACCAAGGGAACTATTTAACTAGTTTTAGTTGTCCATAGTTAATAGTAGAGTTATTACTTTAAGGGAATCAGCAACAGAGACAGCTGCTGGTTTTGTTGTTGTGTGTAGGAGCAGCCGCAGAGCTCGTCTGGCTGCATTCCCAGGCGGGGTTGAGGCTTGTAGGCAGAGTTATAACTCTCAGCTGGATGTCCTATCTGGAAATCTGAGTTAGAAGACGTGCCACGATGTCGGCATGGTTCAGTTAGAAAGCACGTACCATGCCAACCACACAGATCCCAGCCTCTCTGGTGAAATGATTACCATCACCATGACACAGGGTCTTGCAAAAGAACTCAAGGGTCCTGTTCTGTTCTGTTCTGCTGCATTACATCTCCATGACTCATTCATAAAACCATTAATATACTAACAAGTAGGGAAGGACAACAACTATGCACACCCAAGACTGTTGCAGAACGTGCAAATAAGTCTTTAAGTGTTTATTTTAGTCATTCTAGCAGCTCACATGTAACACGTTAAAGTTTCTCACTACTTTAAAGTTTCTATCCACTACACAGCACTTAAAGAAAGGTCCCTTTTAAAGCTGGTTCACCTGTTACTAACCACTGAGGCTGTTCCTAACCGGTGACAACGCACTCTTCAACAGATTTGACCTACATTTTTTTGTCTTGTTCATGCATGGGCTCATGACAGAATGGATATTTGGTGTTACTTGAAACAAACAGGGAAACGCTGATGTATGAAACTGCAGATTAGATTAATTTACCTATTAATCCAACACTGTTCCTGATCGCTCTGGCCCACTTTGACCCCTGGTCTCTCCACCACTTTAGTTTGAAACTGCAATGTCAATGTCTTGTACAATAATGTGATTTCTCCTTCCTTTTCCTGCTGACGGAGCGCAGACCTCGAACACCCTGTCGTGGGCCCTGTACCGCCTAGCGAGGGACCGCAGGGCTCAGGACCGCCTGTCCACGGAGGTGAACTCCGTGTGTCCGGACAGACGAGAGCCGACCACAGACGACCTGAGCAGGATGCCCTACCTGAAGGCCGTCATAAAGGAGACGTTACGGTGAGCTGACAGCTCGCATTCATATCACAACATCCACAGGGAATGGGACCTGCACACACTACACCCAGAGGGACATGCGTAGCTTTTTAATTTTTTTTATTTAACCTTTATTTAACCAGGAAGTCCCTTGAGGTTGAAATCTCTTTTTCAAAGGAGACCTGGTGAAGACGGCACACCAGTTACAATACAAACAGAAAATACAGCGTAGACAAACTTACACATGGAGGAAAGGAACAGGTCACATGGGGCAGTTACATTTTTGAGTTACATGACATTTTAACATGGCCTTAAATTCATTTAATGGGACTAGATCATTTAGATGGAGCAATTTTTGCAAGTTATTCCAAGACCATGGAGCGAAGTAAGAGAAGGCTTTTTTCCCCAGCTCAGTAAAAACCCACGGTACCTGGTGAGAGCGCCACCTGGTGGACTGGAGATGAAAATGGCTGAAGTTCAGTTTGAGGAGATTACATAAATATGC
>NC_045756.1:419544-419700 GCF_008692095.1 Etheostoma spectabile
AGTTTACCCAACATGGCCTTGTATAGAAAAATATCCAAATGAAGTTGTCTGTGTAGACTTAGTGACGGCCAGCCTATGATGAGTACGGGAATATGAGTTAGTTAAGAAGCGCAGAGCATTATGGGACCCAGAATCTAACAGGTGGAGAGTACTAGA
>NC_045756.1:419710-420886 GCF_008692095.1 Etheostoma spectabile
ATGTAGACAACATCACCATAGTCCAAAAGCTTGGTGCAGGGACAGACCTTACGCGGACTTCCCCAGAACTTCATGTCGCGGAGACGTCGACTGTGATTGGTCCGCTGGTCCACTCTTAGTCCCCTCTACTCAGCTGTTTCTTCTCTGTAAACAACATGGAGTTGAGGGTTAACTTTTCCTGCTACATCTTCCCGATAGTGATCAGAAAGCACAGGGGAGACACTGTGTTCCTCCGTCTCTACCGCAGGAGTCGATACTCGCTTGTAGAAACATTTTTCTCATGGGAAACATGGAGCCCAACGCTGGAAATAGTGTGTTGAAAGTAGGAAAGAGGCCTGATAACCGTGCAAGATGCAGTCACCAAACGTTACAGGTGTGTAGGATAAAATGGTTTGATCTGAGCAGGCCGCTGGGCGTAGGCTAGATGTACAGGAGGGTTGTTAAGGGATGAACATGTTTGGTGTTTTCTGGCAGTTATGTATCCGTTATTATCTTTATCTGGTAGAACTGGCATGAAGCAAAGAGTTAAACACCTAAAGTGAGACACGAATAAACAACATGATCTCTGTTTTTCTCTGATTCGGAGCGTGATTGTGTCTTTCTCCTGTAGCCTTTATCCTGTGGTGCCTGGAAACGGACGCTTGTCCTCGGAGAACGAGCTGGTTCTTGGCGACTACTGGTTCCCGAAGAGGGTGAGAAACCAGAACCAGGAGCCCCGCGGACCTTAAAGATTCGTGACTTTCAACACAAGTTCACGTGCTATTCAAACACACTTCTTTTTCCTTTTCAGACTCAGTTCCATCTGTGTCATTACTCCGCCTGTCACGATGAAGCGGAGTTCGCGGACGCCGAGGTCTTCGTCCCGGAGCGGTGGCTCCGTCCCGAGGCCCCCGGCAGCGTCTGTGGCGGAGTGGCGTCCAACTACCAGCACCACCCGTACAGCTCCATCCCCTTCGGTGTCGGGGTGCGAGCCTGCGTGGGGAGAAGGGTGGCAGAGATGGAGATGTACTTGGCTCTGTCCAGGGTGAGTGATGTCGAGACAGAACGGCTACGTCCTCAGAGGACAGACAGGAAGTGGGTTTTTTAGAGGGCTTTTATTTATTTGTGCCACTGAACTTGACGTTTTTGAGATATACTGTTAAAATCTACACACACACACACACACACACACACACA
>NC_045756.1:420896-435958 GCF_008692095.1 Etheostoma spectabile
CACACACACACACACACACACACACACTGGTGGACGTCATAAACCAAACGCTCTAGACGAAGGTGAGCAATCATCAAGAAGTGATTTTTGATCCTTGTGTGTCCTCTTACAGCTTATGCAGCACTATGAGGTCCAGCCTGAACCTGGTTCCCCGGTCGTGGAGCCTAAAACTCGAACCCTGCTCATCCCGGCCAAACCCATCGCCCTGCGCTTCCTGCCCAGAGCCTGATGAGGGCGACACCGAGGGTCACCCGCTCAGGTGTTCATGACAACCATCTCCACAGGCTGCAAACAACAAACAATGTAATGCGTGCAACACTCTTGGTTCTCTGAAGCGTGGAGCAGTTTTGACATGTTTAATCTGAGCTGCAAATGGCAGCACAGAAGAGCATGAATGGTTTATTTAAGGGACCAAATTAAAGGAAACTTCTTCAATTACTCACCCTAGATGTGGGAGGCTTGTGGGTCTTTCCCTTAAATCCTTCTCGCCAGAGTCCATGTGATTAACACCCATATTTATAACAAGTATTGGGGTTTTCCTGTAGGTATTTTAAAGCAACGCCAAAGCACTTTTCCTCTTCGGTCCCCCTACAGACCTGTAGGGGGACTCCTTTTGGATGACTGAGCTTCTCCCCCTATCTTTAAGGGAGACCCAGCCCCCCTAAGAGGTGACATGTTTATTAGCATTGCTGACTTACATTCATCCACTTGCCAATGTGTGTCCTCTGGTTGCACTTTCTGACACTTGATGTTTTTAATAACTCTGATGATTCAGTGCTTTATTTACTGTTGAATATATCCTCTGTTCACTGCTGTAAAACGTGCTTCACATCTAACACAATGTTGGAGTTTTATTTACTTAAACATAACTTTAAGGAGGTGGGAGGCAAGATGGAGACGGGGAAGGAAACAAAAAGGCAATGAAGGACAGGAGGGCTGCAGGAGGGAAACACAAGGTAGGGAAGGAAGGAAGGAAGGAAGGAAGGGAGGGAGGGAGGAGGAAGGAAGGAAGGAGAGAGGGAGGTTTTCAGGCTGAAGCACATTTGACAGCTGATGTTTCTTTTTCATTTTGTATCAAACAGCTAAAGATAAACACATTTGGCTTTTCTTTGCATATGATTTTTTTAAACCAAACCATGATTTAAGACTTGAAAGAGTCTCCCGTTTTGTTTTCATGGATGATTAATAGTAAATATGAGCGGAGATGAATGGTAAGAGAACTGCAACCTTAGTAAAATATCCTCAGTTGGGCCCTAATCTCTCTAATATTCCCCTGGTGTCGTTATCCTGAGGATGCTCTGCTTGAAATGTATCTGCCCAAATAAAAATAGTTGTATAACATATATAAATATATGTATGTTTGTTCTCATCAAGAACATAGGAAAACGGGTCAATTTGACCAAACAAATAAACATTTGAATTCAAATGTCAGTGATCGTCAAGCAAAAATTAGATTTAAAGGCACCATTGCTATTAATTAAAGAGGCCATATTACTTCAGTATATTCAGCTAACAAATTTGAGCGAATGACTCGTAATTTGAGGTTTTGTCAACACTCAACATGTTACTCTACTTTATTTTTCTGAAAATCAAGTTTGATTTCAAAGACACGATGTTTCTTCTTCTTCATGTGACCCCGGGACTCTGAATACGTGTACGTCTGTTCTCTGGACTATTCAGACTTCAGGGACGTGTCTAATGTCTGGTATGATAAATACCAGACTCTCACAGCTATACATGCACTTGATGTAAATATGTCGCTGTGAGTCCATCTGCAATAGATTGAAAACACCAGCAGGACTACAGGAGTTTATATCTACAGGAGTTTATATCTACAGGAGTTTATATCTACAGAGTTTTATATCTACAGGAGTTTATATCTCCAGGAGTTTATATCTACAAGAGTTTATATCTACAGAGTTTTATCTACAGGTTTATATCTCAGGAGTTTTATATCCAGGAGTTTATATCTAAGCAGTTATATCCAGAGTTATATATCTCAAGAGTTTATATCTACGGATTTTATATCTCCAGGAGTTTATATCTACCGATTTTATATACATAGTTTATTCTACAGGGTTTATATCTACAAGAGTTTATATCTACAGGAGTTTATATCTACAGGATTTATATCTCCAGATTTATATTCCAGGATTTTATATCTACAGAGTTTATATCTCCAGGAGTTTATATCCAGAGTTTTATAGCTACAGAGTTAATCTACAGGAGTTTATATCTCCGGAGTTTATATTCAGGAGTTTTATCTACAGAGGTTATATCTACAAGAGTTTATATCTACAGGATTGTATATCTACACGTAGGTTTATATCTCCAGAGTTAATATCACAGGAGTTTTTTTTTTTATATCTACAGGAGTTTATATCTACCGGAGTTTTATATCTACAGGAGTTTATATCTACAGGAGTTTATATCTACAGAGTTTAATCCAGGAGTTTATATCTACAGAGTTTATATCTCAGGAGTGTTTCATATCTACAGGAGTTTTATATCCAGAGTTTATATCTCAAGAGTTTATATCTACAGGAGTTTTATATCCAGGAGTGTATTCTACAGGAGTTTATATCTCCAGGATTTATATCCAGGGGTTTATAGCTCCAGGAGTTTATATCTACAGGAGTTTATATCTACAGGTTATCGCTCCAGGAGTTTTATACTTTTTCCAGTAGTTTATATCTACAGGAGTGTATCTCTACAGGAGTTTATGATCTACAGGAGTTTTATATCTACAGGAGTTATATCTACAGGAGTTTAATCTACCAGGAGTTTATATCTACAGAGTTTATATCTACAGATATTATAACTACAGGAGTTTATATCCGGAGTGTTTTACTCCAGGAGTTTATATTACGAGTTTTATATCTACAAGGTTTATATCTACAGGAGTTATATCTACAGGTTTATATCTACAGGATTTATCTCAGGAGTTATATATACAGGAGTTTAGATCTACAGGAGTTTATATCTACAGGCAGTTTAATATCTCGAGTTTATACCAGGAGTTTATATCACAGGAGTTTTATCTACATGATTTTATATCTCCAGGAGTTTATATCTACATGAGTTTATATACACATGATCTATTATATCTCCAGAGTTTATAGTTTCTCACAGGAGTTTTATCAGTTATACTACAGTGTTTTAATCTACAGAGTTTATATCTACAGGAGTTTATAGCTCAGGAGTTTTATATCCGGAGTTTATATCTACAGGAGTTTATATCTACATGAGTTTATATCTCCAGGAGTTTTATCTACATGAGTTTATATCTATAGTTTATATCTCCAATTATATCTACAGAGTTTATATCTCCAGGGTTATAGCTCCGGAGTTTATATCTACAGGAGTTTATATCTACAGGAGTTTATAGCTCCAGGAGTTTATATCTACAGGAGTTTATATCTACAGGAGTTTATATCTACAGGAGTTTATATCTACAGGAGTTTATATCTACAGGAGTTTATATCTACAGGAGTTTATATCTACAGGAGTGTATATCTCCAGGAGTTTATATCTACAGGAGTTTATATCCAGACCACTTTGACCTTTTCTCCCCAGGTGTGGTGGATCACCTGAAACTTTAAAGGACAACCCCTAGTGTCGCAGTACTGCCCTAATTAAAAAAACAAAAGTCGCAACAACGTAAACACAAAACTGCACCTTTTCCTCAAATGCGTCATTATTATTCTGAAAGTCAAACAACGCTTCCTTCCTGTGGTGCTAGTTTTAAACAGCTTGATGACGCTCATCCCCTCTCCCCGTGCGTGAGGACGTACTGCAAAAGGTTTTCACTTCAGAGACTTATTTTACATTTCACATTTCCAAAAATAGAAACACAATGGCGGCCATGCACGGTCCTCTCAGCTGTTTGCATAAAGAGGGAGAGAAATCATACAAATGGTAATATACATTAAGATAAACAAAAAGAGTAAATAAGAACTTAGTTTAATTCCCCTCCTACAAATGAAACATGTAAAATATAACATACAGCAATACAAAGAATAAACTAGTATTTTTTGTTGATATTTTGGGATATATTTATAATCTCAGCCTCAAGAAGCCGCTGCAGAATTTCCGGACTTTTATCATTTCTTCCAACAAAATCTTTTTTTTTCCAACTTTATTTGCATTTTTCACAAATCTCAGGTAACACAAACCATTCGGCATCGCTCTCCCCATACAACCAGTCAGCGTGCTGCAGGCGCGCGCTGACGAGTCACGAATCGTCATTTTTTGCAGCGGAGCCACCTTCTTCACCCGAGGTTAATGTGGGAGGCAACATCTCCTCCATCCATCCATCCCTCCCTCCATCCATCCGCACCGGAGCCTGGATGGATCCAAACTTCTTCTTTTTCAAATTCGCACACAGTTCTGCTTTTTGTTCGGCATGTAACCCGGGTTATTGCTCATTTTCAGCCCGGTTTATGAGCGTTTTCCCCCCCCATGGCGGACTAGTTAGCTCGGGGATCCACCGCCCTGCACAGACGGTCCTCCACACCGACGGGAATACACCCAAGGCAGGGTAGAAAACGACAAAAATGCTCGGTGTCTCGGGCTCGGGAGGCTCCTTTTGCCGTGACGTGAACGCGGACGAGGCGCGCCACCCTGGCGGGGATGATGGTGAGTGGATGATTAACGCGCGCGGTGCG
This sequence comes from Etheostoma spectabile, assembly GCF_008692095.1. Lineage (NCBI taxonomy): Eukaryota > Metazoa > Chordata > Actinopteri > Perciformes > Percidae > Etheostoma > Etheostoma spectabile. The sequence goes on from NC_045756.1 coordinate 425,564, forward strand.
TCTCTTTTGTCTCAGACACACACACACACACACACACACACCTGCTGTCAAACATCATGGACCCGGTAGTTTGGGTGGAGATTGACCAGAGGAGGTTGAATGCGGATGCATGGGGGTCAGCTGGCTCGCGTGTCGGATTGTCAGGTCGCTGCTGTGTGACCCGGATGGTCGCATCAGGCTCGATCATCCTGTCAGAGTCGATTAGTTCTGTCACGCAGAGGATGCAGGGTGAAAGAATGATGCGTTTACAGAGAGAGTGGGGTGTGTGTGTTGGGGTGTGTGTGTGTGGTGTGTGTGTGTGTGTGTGTGTGTTGTGTGTTGTGGTGTGTGTGTGTGTGTGTGTGTGTTCGTGTCATAACTACGTGAGGGTTGTCTCTTTCCTCTGTTTTATGGCTATCACTGTAAAATTAATATCTTGGATGAGTCCAAAAGGCCCTGGATGAACTTGGAGTGTGATGCTTTTTAACATGTCTTTTTAATGTTGCCTCTTCCTGTGTGTGTGTGTGGGTGTGTGTGTGTGTGTGTAGCTTTGGAGGAGACACCCACGGGTCCCCCTCGCATCACCAGTTTTATTTTAACTTTATTAATTTGAAAGTGATGACAGAGAGAGGAGGATGATGTGGTACACGTAATCTCTCCCGCCTCTTTGTGGTGTGTGTGTGTGTGTGTGTGTGTGTGTGTGTGTGGTGTACATCATGACTCAAACACAACCCACTGTCGGAGATGAATGCTGCGTTTTTCACTTAATTTAGTCGACTTTTGTTTTTCATATTTAGTTTATTTAGATATCCTGCACTTTTAGTCCCTATAGGTCAAACTCCAAAAACACTGCATTTCCCATAATGCAGCACAGTTGTGTTTTATTAGGAGATATTGAATAACTGACTTGAGACGCCGCCAAGAAGACCGACAGGAGCAGGAAATAGACCAGAATGCATTGCAGCTACAAGCCAGGTGTAAGTTTTATTAAATAATCTCACTCCTAACTGTAAAACTCTTGTACCTGTTATCTAACCCAGTTCAAGTTAACTGGATCCATTCTCCCTGAAGGTCATTGTAAGGCATTCTGGGAAATGTAGGACATTGCTAACTGAAGCAAACAGAAGTTAAAGACAATATTTCATCTAAAACAAAAGACTCCTGTCGTGTTTTGAGCTTCACAGACTGAAGTTGATATGAAACATTGAGAGGATGTTCAGACGCTGCCAGCTGATCCAGACCCGTGTGGGGTGTGGTGTGTGTGTGTGTGTGTGTGTGTGTGTGTGTGTGTGTGTGTGTGTGTGTGTGTGGGGGTGTGTGTGTGTGTGTGTGTGTGTGTGTGTTGTGTGTGAGTGTGTGTGTTGTGGTGTATGCCGGCGTCTTACAGCCCAGTCAGGCAGCAAGCCGAGCAGAAGGAAGAAAGAAGCGTATGACTGAGACAACGCGGAGGCACGGCATCGCGCTTCTGCCGTCAGTAGGGGAATGAAAATGCCACAACACGTTGCTTCGGATCCTCTGGGGGGGTCAAAACCTCCAGCATGGTGCTGCTGGCCTCGCCCGCCCCCCCTCTCGGCCCCCTGTCAGTCTGAGCCGGGTGTGGGGGAGGCCCCGTTTGGTTTTCGGGCTGCTGCAGCTTCACAACTAGGGCTGGATCTGGGTAATTTGACTGTTCGGATATTTGTTTGTTGGGTAGCTATTGGATTTAAAATTTTTGGGATTCGAATAATCGTTTTGTTTTCTGTAAAAAGTTAAGATAGATTCAACTTTTGGAGAACTTTTTGGGTCATGGTGCGCTGGCCGTGGTGCGGGGGCCGTGGTGCGGGGGCCGTGGTGCGGGGGTAATGTAGACGGTGATCAGACTTGTCAGAGTGTTTGGAGGCGGTGGGAGAGTCCCGGACAGGAAACAGGAAGCATCACTGCCTCTATTGCTGCCACAAGGAGGTTTTTAACACAGCAAACACACTTTCTCTCTTTCTCCAGAAAATGAAGCTGCCTTCAAGTGCGGTCAGAAATGTCTAGATCTATAAATGATCTTGACGGAAAACAGTAACTGTGAAATATAAAAGTCTAATTGTGCTACATTCAGGGCTTGAATAACACAACAGGACGCCACACAAACGGGACATTTACGGGACATTTACGGGACATTTACGGGACATTTCCATCGCCCCACAATCATGCGCCGATCGCTTTTGTTGGTCTGAACATGCCCTTATTCAATCATCGCTTTAACATTTGAGGCTCTTCGTTGATGTTGCATTCAAATCTGTGTCAAGATCCATTCGTATAAGCAACAGGAAGGGTGTTAAAGCATTAGAGTCATACAAAATAAAGCAAAGACAGTATGGGTGCTTACAGTTTTTACATTGCTGCTTCACATGCTTTAATTATTCCTTAACGATATCCTCTAAATTATCACATTGTCATCCATATCAGACAATTGGTTGTGTGTATATGAGTTATCTTTTTACATCTTTTAAAGGAAGTGTTACTGAGTAGGTGAGCTGTAAAGTTTTCTCCCTGCTGTTTGACAGTTGGCTTATTAAAAAAGAAACAAAAGCAGATTTAGTTCATATTTCCATCTTGTTTAGTTGCATTTATGTGCTGCAACCTGCAGCCAAGTTCCCACATACCCTCCACCTTCAAGTTAGAGCTGCGAAGATTTATGGATTAGTTGTCAACTATTTTATGAATCACCAACTATTTTCATAACTGATTAATCAGTTTGAGTCACTTTTTTATGAAAACAACATAAACCTTCTCTGATGTCAGCCTGTTAAATGTGAATATCTTCTAGTTTCTTCTCTCCTCTCTGACATTAGACTGACTATCTTTGAGTTGTGGACAATACAAGACAGGATGAAATGAAAGGAAGTTAATGAAGCGCTTCAACTGTAAAACCCCACACAGGTCTGAGAAGCTGCAGGAAGCGTGTCAGCGTTTCCCACGAGGCGTTCAGGGTCCAGCCGTTATGATAGGTGCAACAACGTGAGCTCATTAGTGTAATGTGAGAGCTGCAGGCGGCTGAAGGCCTGATGTTGTTGTGGGAGCCGACAGGTGCAGAGAGGCAGACCCAGGAGAGTCTCCTGAACACTGTTGAGTAGATGCATAACGATTAGTTTCATCGTCAATTAATCTTGCAATTGATTGACTAGTTGTTTGGTCAGAAAAATGGTGAAAAATGGGATCAGAGTTTCCCAAAAAAAGCCCAAGAAGACGTCCTCAAATGTCTCAAGGATATTAAGTCTACTGTCCCAGAGGAGAGAAGAAACTAGAAGATATTCACATTCAACACGCTGGAAATAGAGAATTGTTTTTATTTATTTGTTTTATTTTATTAAATTGATTAATGAACCTTTGCTGCTGTAGATTCCTGCGTTGATTCTCATTGAGCTCTTGTCACTAGAGGATGTGGACAGCTGTGCACGATCTTCTGCTCGGCTCATTGTTCTCTGTGGCTGAAGTGTTGAAGCCAGAAATAATTGGGATCGACCCCCCCCCCCCCCCCCCCCCCCCGCTGGGTGATCACACGGGTCACACTGTCATTAAAGGTGGCATGTTAGGGCGAGCAGAGAGGATCATGGGTTATTCCTGCACGTGTCTACCGTCTGTGTCGCTGCAGAGTGATCAGCTTCATGGGGTTGTGTCTGCTCTTGGGAAGAGAACAATCAGAAGTTAAAGAGGGTGCTCTGCACTGTTCAGTCACGAAGACCTGCTGCCAATGGGTTGTCCCTCTTCTGTAAAAACTGAACAGCAGTCACGTGCACAAACATCCTCAATCTTTCTTTACACCTCTCACAGATTTCCTGACATCCCCTCCTCAAAAGAAAGAAATGCTGAGGTGATTTTTTTTTTTTAATTCTCCATTAGCTGTTTTTCTTCCCTCTGTGGACGTTTCTCCTCCATGGGAACAAACCTCATCGGTATTCCTGAGCGTCTCCCTTGGGGGGGGGGGGGGGGGAGCAGCGAGCTGGTTGGAGCTGCTCCGTCATACTGAGCAGCAGGATGGAGACGCTGGGAAATAGAGAAGCCTTTATTGTAGGAGGGCGGCAGTTATGTAACTATGTCTTCCAACATGCTGCTGTGGTCTGATGACACCTGAGAGGAACCTGCAGGGCAGTGTCCAGATAGAGTTGAGACTAATGCCAAGTGATTAGCTGTGAAACTGTTCTTTTCTTGATCCTGGTTAAGTCAAACTATTTGGAGAATGTCTATTGTTCTTATAAAGTCTGGAATATAAACCCCAGTCAGGAATTTGAACTTGCACACTGGCACACTGGCTGGATAAAGCTGCCTTGTTTGCATGAAAAGTTGTGTTCAAGTCTTCAGCCCTGCGTTGATGTTTGAATGCTGAGTTTATATTGAGTTTACATGTCTGAGACTGAGTTTAACTGCTAAGACCTACTTATACAGTAAATTCCACCTGTTAACTGCACATGTAGAAAAATGTCTATTTTCAATTAAATGTAGATATCAGATATACAAATCAATGGCCATTTGCAAAAAGGCCAAACACTCTGCTTCCAGCTTCTCAGATGTGAGGAGTTACACTGAATAGTTTTGGACTGTTTGTCACACCGTGAGCTTTGGCAACCTTTTTGACATTTAATTGACTAAAATAGTGTTGGATGCTGCCCTTTCAGCAGTGAGTCTTAACATGGACAAAAGCCTCTGTGTCCTCCTCGTCTTCTCACCGCGTCCCCATCACCAGATTCTCCACCTTCGGTCCAATCGGAGGAGCAGCCACACGTGGTGTTTCTAACTGGAACAGCGGCCTTGTGCAACCTGCTCAGAGAGCGTCTGAGGAGGTGTGAGAACGCCTCGGCCTCCGGGCGCCGGCGGTCGTGCCTGACGTCCCCGAGGCGAGCGGCTGTTTGTGGGTGAGAGCTGTCGATCGCTGCGAATAACAAGTCACGTAGTGTTGTTCTGTTAAAAAGAGACCTGTGAGTTGCACTTTTTAAGGCTCTAGCTTTTGGCCCAAGGTGTAGATTGGAAGGAAGGTGTAACATCTCTCTGTTTCTATGAGAAGGAAAAAATATTTGTAGCTGAATTGAAAAGATTTGGAAGATCCTGTGCAATTAGGAATCAACTTCATTAATGATTTCTGAAGTTTTAATAAAGAAATCAAAGTGGACATTTTTCCCCAAATGTCAAACTATTCCTTTAACAGCATACTCATTCCTAAAATGCCAGTGATTTTACTTAAAAACCCCAAACTTTCATACAAATGCACTTATTTTAATTAGGAAAATTAGCTGAAACTAAGCAAAATGGGTTCAAATCTCTTTTATTGTGCTGCGACACAAGGTAGTTTGATCCAGATCGACAGACACAAGCGTTTGGACTTTCAGCGTCAAGAAGATTAGATACAGATACAGGATTTCTTGAAAATCTAGTTTGTAAATCATTCCCCGCGTTAAACAATAACCTGAAACCTAAAAAGGTTTTTAGTTGAGTATTTCCACTAGTCCCTGGAAAGCAGACCTCCTCTGTCATGCCTCCGTCTGCAGCATCGTCCTGCTGCTGGATCTGGAGCTGCTGCTGGAACTCCTCTGTCATGCCTCCATCTGCAGCATCGTTCTGCTGCTGGAGCTGGAGCTGCTCTGTCATGCCATGTCCTGACCCATTTGACCTGTCTCCATGTTTCTGTGACTGAGACACGTGATGACTCTCACACACACACACACACACACACACACACACAAAACGATCCTGCTACCACCGGCCACATCCTCCCCTGTCACGTTCCCCCTGCCCCCCCGGCAGTATTGATCCCCATGTGCAGAGGGACGGGCGGTGGACGTGCCGGGTTATCGGCATGACGATGGACGACAACCTGTCTCGTCCCTGGAGCTGACATGTGAGCCGGTGACACACGCTGCAGGCGGGTCGCAGGCGGCTGGCTCGGAGCTGTTTTTGGCAGACTCGGCCTCCAGTCTGATACCTCGGATGGCAGAGAGAGATCCTGGTGCATCATATGCTCCTGCTCGGTGTCTCATTCCCCTGCCGGCGTCCACACAGCGTGGAGACGGAGGAGAGGTTTTCGGAGGAGGACATGTTGCAGCCTCGGCAGGTTCCTCCGGTCAGTGATGGAGAGACGAGGAGATTTCACTTACTGGACATCAGGACTTCAGATCAGGTTGTACTCTTGATGCAGTAGTAGATTAACCCTCATGATGTCCTCATGTTGTCCTATATCAATGTTCTTTTTAATTCCCCAAAATAACATGATTGATTCCTTCCAACGCTCTTTGCCAAGTACACATCTCTACTTTCATTAATTTTGGGGCGTCTTATTCAATTTTATAGCATTTGGAGAGAAAAATGGAAGTGTTTTTGAAATAGTATTGAGTAAAAGTTGACATATTCCAGTCTGTGATTATCATCAACATCCATTCCTTTAATTTTAGTCTCAATAATTCCTAATTTCTGCTTTTCTAACTCAAACATTAGCTATAATTTCCTATAAGTTAGTGTTACGTAGTGTTGAAAAGGACAAAAAAAGTGGTAAACATTGAAAACAAGTGTCAATTGTGTTGAAAAATGGGACAAAATCATAAGGAAAAGTTACTAACATTGATAAAAAGCGTCAACAAAAGAGTTGATTTTCAATTTTGACGGGAAGACGACACAGTTCAATTCAATTGTGTTATAACTTAACAGGGTTAAATGTAGTGAAATGGAAGAATTTGGAGAGAAAAAGTGAAGTGTTGTTGAAATAGTGTTGAGTAAAAGTTGACATATTCCAGTCTGTGATTATCATCAACATCCATTCCTTTAATTTTAGTCTCAATTATTCCTAATTTCTGCTTTTCTAACTCAAACATTAGGTATAATTTGCTATAAATGAGCTTTATTGACCATAAATTCCAAAAATAACTGGAAAACTGAAGTTAATGAGCTAGTGTTACATGGTGTGGAAAACGTCAAAAAAGTGACAAACATTGAAAAAAAAGTGTCAAAAGTGTGCAAAAAAGGGACAAAAACGTAAGAAAAAGTTAAAAACGTCGATAAAAAGCGTCAACAAAAGTGTGGATTTTCAATTTCAGCGGTAAGACGACACGAGGGTTTGATGCCCCAGATTAATACAGACGAGCTGAACATTGTAAACATCTGGCGGGCCAGGGCGCCAGTCGATGAGGTCACAGGGGTTTCTGCCTTCTTATTGGCTGAAAACACCCAACAGATGAGTTCGGTCAGAGAGCATCGGCCGGCGTCGGTCACACCGCTGAAGTATGAGTCTTCATAAGTTGTTTTAGTCGTTAAATCTCATCTAAAACTTCACAGCATGTGGAAAACTATCAAATGTAATAATCAAACTTGCTTTTTATAGTTTTAGGCTTGGTGGGTCTGTTCGTGAGGAATGATGATGAAAGGAAAATGAGATTCTGACGTACAGCTGAACCTCCTTCAGTAAGAGACTGTCCTCTCCCAAAAAAACGCCCCCATAGGTCGTTTATTTAAGCAGCTTTAACTACGACTCATACTGGGACAAAGTAGAACTGCTACACAAAGTTGTTTGGTTATTGATGAAATGCAGCATGCGTGTTGTCTTAGTAGTCAATGTGTTTTCTCTGTTTTATTTCTCGGGCTCTGAACCTTTATGACCCAGCAGAAGGAGAAGAGGAGAATTTGGCACAAACATGTTTTTAAATATATGCATCACGATCAGATATGATGAGTCACAGGGTTATGAAACCTTCAGAGCTCTCGGTGCACCGTGCAGAAATAGACATTGGTGCATTTCTACAGGAAGAAAACAGCGAGCGTGTTGGCAAAATCAACAAGAGGCCGACGTGTTATCAGAGAATTTAAGTTATATTCTTAACAAGGTGAAGCTGAGTGAAGGGTGAAGTCCAACTGATGGTGTTACTACAGTAAATGGCTCACAGGCTTTAACCCTGGTGTTGTCTTCCCGTCAACCGTGAATCACTATCGTCGCGTTTTCTGACATTTTTGTCACTTTTCCAATGTTGTAGGTGCTTTTTTTTTAATGTTTTTTAAGTTATTTGATGTTTCTGATGTTGACGTTTTCACCCATTTTTGACCACATGAGGGTTAAACTGCACAGATGATGTAATTATGTGATTATATAAACGATGCTCTCAACGTCTTTGGGATGTGATTGTGACACAACATAGCTCATGAATGCATCGTTGTTTAACACCGGACTGAAAGATTTTTTGATATAAATGAACGTCCGTTACGTTCAAGTCGTTGCCAAAAGAAAAAAATGCTATTTCACATATTTTCGGACCATTGTTGTTACCATATCTGTGTCTAAAATGTTGGAAAAGCAAGAGCAGATGCTCAAAACGTGTCAAAGAAGTCCACCGGGGACCAGATACAATCACTAGATGTGAGAAAAGTCTTTTAGTCACGTTGAGTTTTCATTGATTTGGGGTGGCGTGGAGCCCAAAACGGCTTCTCTGCTGCACCTGAGCCTCATGTTTGGCAAACCCAGTCAACCCTAAAACATATGCGCTGACAATTGTTCTTAAAAATGTAAATATCTGCATCATTAACACCGTGTTTACCTGCTGCCTTTGTGTTGCCGGCTGTATATCGGGTCCAAAATCTCAGATACACAGATGTTAAATTCATTGCTTAGTGGTTGTTTTTTTTACTGAGAGAATAAGCAGTTTGAAGACGTCATTTGGGCTTTTCTCAGAAATGCTCGCATCTTTTTAGAGAAAATAAATGAATTTGATTATGAGAATAATTGCAGCAGAATTCTAATTTTGTCCTTCAAATGTTTTTGAAAACATGCTGCCGTGACTTTAACACGAGAGTATTTTATTTATAATTAAAAGGACAGTTTCTGTAGGAGCAGAACTGTCTTTTAAAACACACACACACACACACACACACATACACATACACGCACATACACACACACACACAGACAGACAGACAGACAGACAGACACACACACACACAGACACATACACGCACATACACACACACACATACACAGACACATACACACACACACACACATACACGCACATACACACATACACACATACACACATACACACACACGGACACATACACAGACACACACACATACATACATACATACATACATACATACACACAAACACACACACACACACACACATACAGACATACACAGACACACACATACACACATACACACACACACACACACACTGTCATATACGAGCCCATTCAGAGGGAACAGACAGGGCCACCGATTGGCTCTCAGGCTGTTGCTATGGTAGTTTAAGCTGCTCTCTTATTGGTCAGGCTTTGGACCAGGGCCAGCTGCCGGCTGGCCTGTCAGCATCCCTCCGTTGTCGCGGCAACAGACAGGAAGCAGGGCCCGAGGAGGGGAACCATGGAGTTGTTGTTGCTGATCTGCAAAGCGAAAGAAAGAAACCGCTCTGTCGTTTATTTTACTATCATTTATTTTTTTCATGAGGATAATCCGTCTGCAAACATAAAAACACATTTTTGATCTGCGGGACAAAACGGCTTAATGCTTCCCTACACACACACACACACACACACACACACACACACACACACACACACACACACACACGGGGTCACCCTGCAGCGACCTGCTAATCCTCCACCAAAAGATGATTATTAATATGACATGTCTGGATGAAATGGGGATGAATATGTAGTAAGAATATGTGTGTGTGTGTGTGTGTGTGTGTGTGTGTGTGTGTGTGTGTGTGTGTGTGTGTGTGTGTGTGTGTGTGTGTGTGTGTGTGTGTGTGTGTGTGTGTGTTTGAGTGTTGCCAGTGTGTCTGAGTTTGTTCTGAAGATAAAGACATGGTTTTGACTGGTTCTGTTGTGGCTGTTTTCCAAATCCTTCTGTCTTAAACAAATCCAAACTATAGTTAATGTAGATTTGAATGTGCCTGCACTAGTTTTTTCTTCCTTCATTGAGTCTTTCCTGCTGAGTGAAACACGCCATCAACATGTGAATGGATTTAATGGGAGGGGGGTGGATAGATTTACACAATTTGTTACATAAATAGTTTGTTCCTTGCCTGTATGTCCACAGGTGATATATAAGTTGGAGGATAGAAGAAAAGTGTTGCTAGAGGAGGAAATGTGCTGTGTATCCATTGGCTCAGGACTCCCAGTTACACCACAAAACTCCGCCTGAAACCCCAAATTGTCCTTTTTACATTTCTTTGTGTGCACTGATCTCACAAACAAGACATGTTAACATGTAAATTAGTAGGTTCTAGAGTAACTTATACCATTAAAAACTGCTGAGAGCTCAGAGATTAAACTACAAATACAGAGAAGATAGATATACTGTGTGATAGTTTTGGGGCATTTTGGGCCTTTAATTCCACAGGACAGATAAGGAGAGAGAGATGCGTCTCTCTCTATCTATCTATCTATCTATCTATCTATCTATCTATC
>NC_045756.1:435968-446179 GCF_008692095.1 Etheostoma spectabile
TATATATATATATATATATATATATATATATATATATATATATATATGAGTCATGAAAGTGACGGGAAATGTAATGTTAATGGGGAAGAGGAGGAGGAGGAGGAGGGGCATCCGAGTCAGGTGACAGGTTTGCAACAAGAAGCAGATGATTGAGAAATGGGAGGAGAAGATAAGGAGGAAAAGTAAGGAAGTAGGATGTGAGGGAGAAGGAAGCAAAAGAGGAGAGAGGAAAGTTGGAGGAGGAGAGGGGAGCAGATGAATATCAGGACTGAACTCACCTTGAGATGGAGAGAATAACAAAAGCCAGAGGGGGAGGAGAGGGGAGGAGGAGTGGGAAGGAGGTGAAAGAGGACAGGATTGAAAGACAGTTTGTTTCATTTAAGGTTGTTTAATGCTATTTTTGACCAACAAAAGTCCCTTTTAGCTCTGTGCTTGGTTCAGGAGCTCAGTATATTCCACGAGGTCTTTAAAAAATCCTGGACAGTTTGTGGAATTTGACAACTTGTAGTTTGTGAGATAACCTTTTGTATAGTATATCCCCATTGTTTCTTGTTTATATATATGTGTGGCTGTTCCTATAGTAGTATATTTACACTGCTATATATATATAGCATGAATCCCTTTGTTCTTAGTATGAAGGGTTAAAACAGAGAGAGAAAGGAAACAGAGATCTGATGACGAAGGCTGCAGGAAACCCAGAGAAAGACTGGGTGAAATTTAGTAAATAAAAGGAGAAAGTCGATGCAAATGTATTTACCAAGTGCTGTTTACAAGGGACGTTACTGGAATACAGATGAGGTTGCAGGAAAGGAAACAAAAGGAAAGGATTATATGAGAGAGAGCTGAGGGAAAAGAGGTCGTTACACACAACTAAGAGTGTGAGGACAGGTCAGAAAAGGCTGCATCAAAGGAAACAAAGCTGAGCTGACTTAAAGCGATAGATGGATGTAAATCTGATATAAAAAATAATATAATGACATTTAGAAACAGGCTGCAAGGGGAAAATACTAGATAGCTCCAGTAGCTAGCATAAGATACTTTATTGTGTTAAGATAAGATAAAGAAAAAAGCTGCAGGGAAGGAAAGAAATCAAGGTGAAAACTGAATGTAATAGTACTACAACGCACTAAAGAATGACACACCCCAAAGGTTTAGGACTGTAAAGAACCCAAACATTAGATAATTCATCATTTCTTTAAATCCTCATGTACATAGAAGAGACGGACTGAATGATGGATGGAAGATTGAGTTGCTGAGAAAAGAGCCTTCAGAGTTAGATGTGTCCTTTGTGCCCGTGTGGCCTGACGGTCGGCGGTTCTCGTTCCCCTTAAACGCCTCCTGATTAGAGAGAGAGAGAGAGGGAGAGAGAGAGAGAGGGGCTCTGATTGCCCTCACCCGTCCTGCTCAGACACCGCTGTTATCTGAGCTATTATTATCCGCTGTTTCCGCCATCGAGGGATGCCACACTGTGTGTGCTGTTGTGTGAAGTGTCTGCAGATTTCAAAGCCACTTTATTACCAGGGTAACGGGGGTGTTTTTCATGGTTTAGCCCCTAAATAAAACTGATAAAACTGCAAAGCATGGTTCAAATTTATACCGCCAGTTTTTCAAGCTTGGTTTCCAACCGGCCATTGATCTCAGTTACTTTTTCTGAAAATCAACATGCAGACATTTTCAAAATAGATGATCAGTCATAGTGGACGTTCACAAGAGAGCTCTGCCTTAGCCTATCCATGAGAATGTATTACAATCGTCAAAAGGATCATGAGAATTTGGCAAGTATGACAATTAAGTCTGGAACCGAGTGTCCTTGAATGCCCCATATGTATTACCTTACAATGTGCATACGATGTTCTTGTCCTGATATCACCACCCATGCTGAAGGCAGTTGTTGGGGCTGTAGTCTGCAGGAAGTGACGGCCATGTTAACTCTCTGTCAACAGGTGAAACCACGCGGCTGTGTGGCGCTCCGTAGCCGCCCCTGTGCCTCGCCTCCCACCTGATCACCTCTCCACCTCCTTCCTTCTCCTTCTCCGTCCGGTTCGCCATGACGACCCCTGTGGAGCTGCTGCCGTCCCAGCCCGACCAGGAGCTGAGCCCCGGGCGCCTGGATGGCTGCGAGGACATCGGCGGTCGCTACAAGGTGGTTCCCTCCGTGGTCTGCTCCATGTGCTGTCTCTTCGGCATCATCTACTGCTTCTTCGGTGAGTCCTGCTTCTAGTACGGGATTAGAGCTGCAAAGGTGAAATAAATCCACTAGTTGTCAACGATTACATTACTCACCAGCTATTTTGATATTCAATTCATCAGTTTAAGTTATGTTTCTTATTCCAGCTTCTTAAATGTGAATATCTTCTAGTTTCTTTTCTAGTTTCTAACACCGTAATTTCCCATTTTTTGGGATAAATAAATAAATATCTATCTATCTGTCTGTCTGTCTGTCTGTCTGTCTGTCTGTCTGTCTGTCTGTCTGTCTGTCTGTCTATCTATATGTCTATCCATCTATCTATCTATCTATCTATCTATCTATCTATCTATCTATCTATCTATCTATCTATCTATCTATCTATCTATCTATATGTCTATCTATCTATATGTCTATCTATCTATATGTCTATCCATCTATCTACATATCTATCTATCTATCTATCTTTCTTCACTCCTCTGTGACAGTAATCAAGAATATCTTTGAGTTTTGGACAACATTTGAGGACGTCATCTTGGGCTTTGGGAAACACTGATCAACATTTACCGACATTTTAAAGGGCCAAACAACTTATCCTTTAATCCAGAAAATAATTAACAGATTACAATGAAAATGCTCGTTAGTTTCAGCCCTATACGTTGTGTTTCTTCCTCCTATTGCAGGCTATCGCTGCTTCAAAGCGGTGATGTTCCTGACGGGCCTGATGTTTGGCTCCGTCGTCATCTTCATGCTCTGCTACAAGGAGCGCGTCCTGGACACCCAGCTGAGCGTGGAGGCCTCGATGGGCATCGGCCTGGGCATCGGCACGCTCTGCGGCCTGGTCACCATGCTGGTCCGCAGCGTGGGCCTCTTCATGGTGGGCCTGCTGCTGGGCCTGCTCGTGGCCGTGGCCACCCTGGTGGGCATGGAGGAGCTCTCCGACAGCCCGTCCCGCTCCGTCTGGGTGACCCTCGGCGTGCTGCTGGGCCTCGGCATGCTGTTCGCCGTGCTCACCCTGCAGTGGCAGCGCCTCTTCACCACGCTGTCCACGGCCATGTTCGGGGCCGCGGTCATCACCGTGGCGCTGGACTACTTCGTGGAGCTCTTCGCCCTGGTGCTGTACATGTACGAGCGGATCAAAGTAGCACCCGGCAAGCCGGTGTGCTGGCTGACGTGGGTGGTGCTCGGGGTGTGGCCTGCCCTCACGCTGCTGGGCGTCATGGTCCAGTGGAAGGTGACCGCCGAGGGATACTCGCATACCAAGGGTGAGAAAAACCTGGGCTGTTTTTTTTGTGCTGTATGTTGTTCATTTCGGATTTGTCTCCATTTACGGCTTTAAACATAAATAACTGTGTGACTCACCGGCCAAGTTGGCAAATAAATAACAAGCCAAGCATCTGGCTAATTAATTAGCCGGTAAAGCTCCGACCTGCAGACAGCAGAGAAACAGAACAAAGCAGCTGCAGCTTCCCCAAAATAAAGACGTTTACCCGCCATGCAGGTGCTAGCCCTCTGAGATTTACTCCCCAAGCAGAACATTATCCCCCATTTGGCGCCTGGCGAGTGTTAATTTCAGACCCTGCGTGTGCACATCGTGACAGAAAAGCAACGCTAGCTCCACCTGCTGCTCCACTAAAACATGGACGTCTGTCCTCTGTCCTCTGTCCTCTGTCCTTCACAGTGATCATCAGCCGGCAGCAGAGGAGGATGCAGGTGATGCGGATTCGTCAGCGAGACGATCGCTATCGCAACAAGAAGAAGAAGAAGCAGCAGCACGGCTCCTCCTCCTCCTCCTCTCACCATAGCAACCAGGCCAAGCAACTCCACCCTGAGCCCGCCTACCGCCGCAAGCCCAACCCCATCCGTCGCTACGACACCGACGTCCTCTCGCCGGTGAGGAACCCGGGCTCTGTTTTCATATTTGCTGCTTGTTCATCACTTCCTGCCGTGTTCATATTGTTGTATGGGGGGGGGGGGGGGGGGGGGGGGTGTTTGTGCTTTGTGTCAACTTTTCTGTTTGCTGCGATTTTCAACCAATTTCTTGCGAAAAAGATCAGTTGATTTAGTAGATTTTACAAACAATCATCCATGAGACCAATGACTTTTTTGCAGTGACAGTGGCGTGAGTTCAGGCACCCGTCGGACATCTCAGTTGCTGCATAACTTTAAAAAACAACAACTCAAACACAAATCATAACAGTTTTTATTAATGATCCTTCTGTTGTGTGTTTGATCCAAAGATGCAGTCAAATAGTAGGACACATTTCAATGATGTTTTCTCCCTTTTTATTTTTGTTCTTGCTATATAATTTGTATAATTAGCTACTTTGCAGTTTTTTTTTACGTTGTTCATTTTTCCATGAATGCCTTTCTTTAGTCCTGAACCCCCAGTCCTTCTCTGCCCCCCTCCAGAGCTACATCCAGAGTTTCCGAGAGCGGCAGGTGCAGGTGCAGCCCGTCCCGAGCCGGCTGGTCGGCCGACCCCACACCATGGTGGACATCGCCTACGACCGCGACTCCACGACGCCCCTCACCGGAGCTGCCGGACCTTCACTAAATGTCTAAGCCCCCCCAGTCTCCCAGAGGCCTGAACACACCACTCAGGACACCCCAGGGAGATGCGTAACTCTGACCATTACCCCACCTGGGTGTCATCACGCCTGTGCTGGAGCGACCCGCCGCTGGGTTCCAATGCAAAGATTCTGGGTTTAAACATAATCTGGGTTTAGCCACACCCCTCAGAGGAGGAAAATATATTTAGGGCTGGATTTACCCACAATGCAAAACGTGTTTAACCCTTTTACTGATTTACATTTTGAATTGTAAAGCTGGTGCAGAGGTTCGGTCGACCTCTTCTCACTGTCTGTCGGTAGAGTCACGCGCACAAAAATGAAGGCATGCACTCACAAAAAAACACACACAGCAGCTACAATCTTAAGGGTCGATGTACCCGGCCCACACCTGGTTGTCACCACCTCAAGTCAAAACCAGATCAGGGATTTCAGTTTCAGTGCAAACCCGCCTCAGGTTCAAACACAGGCATCCTATAATATATATAATTATATAATTGAAATACACCTGTTTCTACTGCTGTTGCCGATTTTCAATTGATGGTGCAGAATTAACTAGTTCCTCCGCCTGTAGGCGTCTTAAAAGTCCAACAAAGATCCTCTTTAAAAGGGACGTGAGGGTCCTTAAATGCAAACCGGGACATTTTATTTGCTTTCTGTGCCATTTGGACCACAAAAATCCTCCTTAAAAATGGGAGAGACGTCTTTAATGTATAACGGGGAACCCTTCGTCACCCTTGGTGCTGGACGATACACTTCTTCAAGCGTCAAACTGCTCTCCGATGGCCGGGGGAATCGATTCAAACAGGTGCCTTGCCCCTCTGTGGACTGTACCATTCAGCAACAGGAGGGGGGTTACTGGCAGAGCTCCCATCGATGGCTTGTTTTTGCATTAAATGTGATCACAGGGGAATTATTCAGGGGGGGTAGCCATGGAGCTAGCAGGGTAAAACATATAGCTGGAGTGGAGTTGGTTTGTTGTCTTCACAGATGCCTGGATATAGAAATAGTCCCGTTTACACTGGCACCACATCTGAGATGTCGCATCTGAGCGTTTTGAGCATTTTCGCGTGAGAACCAGCATCCCTTATATGCTGCTGAGCAGAGAAGTAATATTATTAATCCATAAGAATAGCTGAAAGATCTAAAAGCTCCAATCTTTCTCTCTTTAGCTCCTTCCTGTTTCATGCTGCAAAGCAATCAAAATCTGAGCAGTTTTAAAACGTGCAATAGAAGCGGGACGGAGCTGAAGATCTTCTCTAGGGACGGTGAGATTTAAGAAATCAGAGTGAGAATTAACAGTGTGTATTGATATTAGAAATGTGTCTCCATGCTGAGATGCCAGTGTAAGTAGGGCTCAGAGAGTCTGGATCCTTAAAGTGGACTAGTGGCCATAACAACTTGTACTTAGACCAACAACTCTTTCCATCGTGTGCATTGATTTTCTTTATTTGGGATAACACAACATCTCTCGTCACCAGTGAAAATGTGAATACCTTGATAGTGTCTTTACCTTGTGGGGGGGGATGTACGGTACGTTTTTATTCATCCGTGGGAAACGGAGATGCATGATCTCTCCCCTCCGACCCCCCCCCCCCCCCCCCCCCCCCCCCCCCCCCCCCCCCCAACACCCTCCACCCTTTCATGTGCATTGATGTGAAATCTGTACATAAAACACAGCACTTACTAACTTATTTTTGTTATTATTATTACCAGTTAATCATGTTTCTTCTTCTTTTCTTTGGGATCTAATTGAATTGCGTTAAAGTGTTCTTTTTCCTGTGGGATATTTATTTGCTGATTTATTTATTTACTTCTCGAGTCCAGTGTCATCGTTGTGGGCCGGCAACTCCATGCTTTAAAAAAAACAAAAAAACCTTTGAATTATGACTATGATTATTAAAGCATGTCTTCCTCTGGGCCTGTATACGATCAATGTGTGTGAGTCATCTTTTAACCGAAGGACATGCAGACATCAGCTGTAGCAGGAAATCAACTTTACTTTTATTAGCCAATAATATTTGAAAGTCACATGGGATCATCCCTCCTAAAATCAGCCCCCCCCCCCTTTCTCTCTTGTTTCTATATTTTTCTACCTCGCACAACCTCTTTCCTCCCATCTCTTGCTTCATCTCCTTTTAATCTCCTCCATCGTCTCCTTTTTATCTGTCCTTCCTGTGTCCCTTTATTTCAAAGCGCGCACATATACACACACACACACACACACACACACACACACACACAGTTCAGCCCATCCTCCTGAATGAACAAAACAGGGACTGAAACCAGAAGAAAAATCACAATGCAAAAAATAAAAAAATAAATGGATTTCTGCATTTTTGGTTTGGATCCATTTGCAGACTTTTGTGGTTTTGATAGAAATGAAATGCTTAGCAGAGGATTTGCTCGCTTGATGTGAAACAACAGGTTCCCTGGGACATGTAACTGAAATTGCAGAGCGGGGAGTGTATGCAGCACCAGGGGATTTTATTTTCAAAGGCCATCGCAAATGCGTAAAAATGCTGTTTTCATTAAATATTTTTACGATTACATTGCAAAAATCTCCATCTTATTTTTTTTTTTTATCTATAACTAAGTCTTTTTTTATTCCTTATTCTTCTCATTTTAAAACACAGATTCAATTCTTCAAAGTAAATGCGGTTTTCAGGTGTATTAGATGGAGTTTTTTGTTGCAGGGAAGCTTGTGCACAGTCACACACATGGATGTTGCATCCAGCTCAAGAACACCTAAGAGCAGAGATAAATAAACCTGATAACCCGCCTGCTTTAAATTCACATATTGCAGTCTGGAAAGTCTTTTTACTTTCTTGTTTGTGTTCTTCCGTCAGTCTCCGAGAAAGACGGATGTGTTGTTCTTCTTGTTTCTTCTTCTCTTGTCTCCTGCAGGCCGTTACATGATGTCTTTCTGGTGCTGCGTGGACTCGCTGACGACCTGGAGGGCGGAAACACAGCAGTCAGTGGACTTTGGAATATATTAAAACGTGCTTAGAGAGAGATAAAGACACTGTGTGTGAGTCAGGACGTGAGCTCTCTGCCTGAATGAATGCCTCTTTTATTTAAAGGAGAAAGAGTCCTGTGATGCTCTCACAGCTGGAAGAAATAACCTTATAGTGGAAGGTGGGAAAACAGCTCAGAGCACCTGTCCGTCAAGTTCAGGTTCAGCAGCTTTTGACTTGTGTTGTCATTGATTTGGGATGTTATTACCTGTAGGTTTAAGATAGCTGCGTTTTTGCACAACATAGGATTTATCAGTCAAAAAACAGCTAGCATGCATTCTTAAATTCATCAGTCTTTGTTACTGTTTCTAAAATGCACTTCACAAATCTTCTCATGACATTTTACACATGTAAACAGGTTGAAATACTTCCTATACTCTCTGTTTTAGGAGAAGAAGACTTGTGTAAATTAGTTGAAAAGATGCAGAGGGGTTCGGGGTGCTGAGGTGGAAATAAAACGCAGCATGCCATCTTTCAACAAAGTCGACGAGATGGAGACACCACGCATGTTTTTGAGAGAAAAAAGCAGCAACCACGACTCGTTTTAACACGTCTGTGTTCGTGATGTCTTTTTTCCCGGAAAGCTGCGGGTGCACGTAGCGGGTTTCCACTGAGGTGGGACAGGAAGTCTGGCTGCCACTGTGTGTGTGTGTGTGTGTGTGTGTGTGTGTCGTGCAGCAGGGTCCTCGCTGTTTGTGTCATACATGAGTTTCCATGCTGAAGACATACGTTATTTGGCTGAGGATAGACTTTAAAAACGAATGAAGAGGCAGAGAGTTTGTCTTTTTCAGTCTCAGTGCAGAGAACGGATCCTCTGTCTCTTTATATCAGGGTTAAACCTTTAGGACCTTTAACGTGAGCCCGGACCTGGTCTATGGTCCAATCAAGATGAATGTAGGCCCATTAGAGGGAGATTAAAGGAGTCAATATGTGAAAAATGGCTTAAAATGCTGCTTTTCGACACTGAATCCTTAATTGTCCCTGTTATTTCTCATGTTCCTGGTGTTTTGTGGATGATATTGAGGAAAGAAAGGACTGACTGAGTTAATTCTGCATTGGCACGATGCTTTCTACATGCCCCTAACAACTAAAACCAGGTCCCGGTCTCCTGCAGACCTCAGTGGGTTTTACCTCTCCATCGCGGGTTTCGATGGTCTTGATGAGAACCGTTTTCTTTGAATGCATCTCAGAGGAGCGCTGCTGGTGCTCGGGGCTGGTCTCTATTTAAACAGAGACAGAAGATCTTCATATTCTGTGGAAAAACACAAACTATGTGCATGCAGATATGTTAAAGTTACACTTTTAGCATTTTAAAGTCTCCCTAAAATATTATATTGTATGGCAAAGGATTCAAAAATCCAGCTGGAGAACGTTACTAAATTAAGCCATTGTAGCGTTATAGTCTAACTTGTATTTAAACTTGATTTTGTTTGTTATATTCAGTCTCTTCTGATGGATGACGCCATGTAAAACATGACAATCTGTGCAAAAACAAGAAACATGCCGATATATTAAAATTATACTTTAAGCATCTTGAAATCCCCCTAAATTATAATATTGTATGGTGAAGGATCCGAAAGTCAATATTCTGTTTAACACTTATCCATTTTTCTTATTATATTAAGTTCTTCTTCTGATGGATGATGATGATCATAAATCAGGTGTAGAAGCTCCATCTGCAGGTGAACTGCATTGTGGGTGAGTGTCCTCTCGTGGTGTGTTCAGGTTACAGCAGGTGTGTGCGTACCTCTGTAGCTCAGGGTGGAGTAGCTCTGCACAGGCAAGGTAATCCTGCAAAGACGGGAATGAAAGTTATGTCATATGTTTAGTCTTTAATAATAATTTGTGTCATTTAATTTTGGTAAAATATAGATTTTAAGGCTAAAGTCGTCTTTTAGAATCAGATTCTAGTTGCAACCCGTCTTGTTTTACCTTCTATCAACAATATTAAAAGTCTTTTTACAGACAATACATAGACAACACATCTTAATTTGACCCGTTTTCCTATATCAATGTTGTTTTTAATTCCCCAAAATAACATGATTGATTCCAACGCTCTTTGCCAAGTACAAATCTCTACTTTCATTAATTTTGGGTCTTATTCTATTTTATAGCATTGTAAAACAAAGTGAAGTGTTGTTGAAATAGTGTTGAGTAAAAGTTGACATATTCCAGTCTGTGATTATCATCAACATCCATTCCTTTAATTTTAGTCTCAATAATTCCTAATTTCTGCTTTTCTAACTCAAACATTAGGTATAATTTCCTATAAATGAGGTTTATTGACCATAAATTCCAACAATAATTGTAAAACTAAAGTTAATAAGTTAGTGTTACGTAGTGTTGAAAACGTCAAAAAAGTGACAAATACTGAAAAAAGTTTTGAAAAATGTGACTATAAAATTGAATAAGACCCAAAATTAATGAAAGTAGAGATTT